>NW_020688320.1:0-3568 GCF_002925995.2 Terrapene triunguis | reverse complement strand
GTCAGCCTTCGTCACCCAGGCAGGGGTGTACGAATTCAATGTACTCCCTTTCGGGTTGCGAAATGCACCCGCCACCTTCCAAAGACTTGTAGATGGTCTCCTAGCGGGATTGGGAGAATCTGCAGTTGCCTACCTCGATGATGTGGCCATTTTTTCTGATTCATGGACAGAGCACCTGGAGCACCTGGGAAAAGTCTTCGAGCGCATCCGACAGGCAGGACTAACTGTTAAGGCTAAAAAGTGTCAAATAGGCCAAAACAGAGTGACGTACCTGGGGCACCAGGTGGGTCAAGGAACTATAAATCCCCTACAGGCCAAAGTGGATGCTATCCAAAAGTGGCCGGTTCCAAAGTCAAAGAAACAGGTCCAATCCTTCTTAGGCTTGGCCGGATATTATAGGCGATTTGTACCACACTACAGCCAAATCGCCGCCCCGCTGACAGACCTAACCAGAAAGAAACAGCCAAATGCAGTTCAGTGGACTGATAAGTGTCAAAAGGCCTTTAACCAGCTTAAGGCAACACTCATGTCTGACCCTGTGCTAAGGGCCCCAGACTTTGACAAACCGTTCCTAGTAACCACAGATGCTTCCGAGAGAGGCGTGGGAGCAGTTTTAATGCAGGAAGGACCGGATCAAGAATTCCATCCTGTCGTGTTTCTCAGCAAAAAACTGTCTGAGAGGGAAAGTCACTGGTCAATCAGCGAAAAGGAATGCTACGCCATTGTGTACGCGCTGGAAAAGCTACGCCCATATGTTTGGGGACGGCGTTTCCAACTACAAACAGACCATGCTGCGCTACAGTGGCTTCATACCGCCAAGGGAAATAACAAAAAACTTCTTCGATGGAGTTTAGCTCTCCAAGATTTTGATTTTGAAATACAACACATTTCGGGAGCTTCTAACAAAGTGGCTGATGCACTCTCCCGGGAAAGTTTCCCAGAGTTAACTGGTTAACAATTGTTCTTGGAATGAAACATATTGTTAGTTTTTATATAATCAGTAGTATGTCTAAAGGTACATGTGTCTTATTAACTCTGTTTTCTCCTAGAACTCCAGGAAGAAATCACAGCCAGTGTGGAACCGAACGTCCAACACTATCTGTGATTTGGGGGGCGTGTCATAACTATGAAGGGAAGGGTAACAGCTCTCTGTGTACAGAGACTCCAAATCCTTTTACCTGTAAAGGGTTAAGAAGCTCGGGTAACCTGGCTGACACCTGACCCAAGGACCAATAAGGAGACAAGATACTTTCAAATCTTGGGGGGGGAAAGGCTTTTGTGTGTGCTCTTTGTTTTAACGAGGGGTTCGCTCTGGGGACTGAGAGGGACCAGACATCAATCCAGGTTCTCCCCATCTTTCTAAACAAGTCTCTCCTATTTCAAACTAGTAAGTAAAAAGACAGCAAGGCGTCTTAGATTTACTTTGTTTTCTCAACTTGTAAATGTACCTTTTTACCAGAGTGTGTATCTTTGTTTGCTGTACTTTGAACCTAAGACAGAGGGGGGTCCTCTGAGCTCTTTAAGTTTGATTACCCTGTAAGTTATTCTCCATACTGATTTTACAGAGATGATTTTTACCTTTTTCTTTAATTAAAAGCCTTCTTTTTTAAGAACCAGATTGATTTCTCCTTGTTTTAAGATCCAAGGGGGTTTGGATCTGCATTCACCAGGAGTTGGTGAAAGGAGGGTGGGAGCAAGGAAGGGGGATGGTCAATTTCTCCTTGTTTTAAGATCCAAGGGGGTTTGGATCTGTGTTCACCAGGGAATTGGTGAAAGGTTTCTCAAGGCTTCCCAGGGAGGGAATTCTTGTGATGGTGGCAGCGGACCAAAGCTAAGCTGGTAGATAAGCTTAGAAGTTTTCATGCAGGCCCCTACATTTGAACCCTAAAGTTCAAAGTGGGGATCCAGCCTTGACAGCCATATTTTAAAAAAAACAATCTCTTGGAACAACAGCTAAGAAAGTGCATTGTGGAGAAAATATTGGTGCTCAAGACAAGCACATTTGTTCTCATGGGTATTCTTTTTTTGGATGGAACTAACTTCACATTGAAAAATTTCACTTGGGATTAAGTGGGAGACCAAATTAAATACACAATTTAATACAAAGCAGGAGGATGGATTTTTAGATGTCATCAAGACCACAGAGTAACAAAGATTATTTAGAGTTTATGGTACTACCCAGCTATTGAATTTCACAATAACACATCTTATATTATGTGCTCTCCCTTTTGAAGACATACAGGATCAACTGATAACATCTCCCTGTATAGTTCGGTTTTGCCACAAAATCCAATGGTAATGTGGAAATATTATGAATACTTTACCCTGATAAATGCATTTTAATTTACCCTGTAAACAACAACAATGAATTACACCAACTAATAAAATGAATGTTATACGAAAGTGGCTGACAGTTACAGTAGCTAGAGTGAAAAGGAAATCGAAGACAAAAATGGTATCTGCTAGAAATGGGAAAGCTCACGAATGTCAAACTCACTCACTCAAACACTGATAGTTTGACATTCTACTGAGAAGACGAGAGTCAAGGCACAGATATAGAAGACAGACAAATCCAGAGCAAACACTGAGTAAGTAGCGGAGAGGAGAGGGAAGTCTAATGAAAAAATAAATACTTGTACCATATTATAAAACAGCTACTTGTAGCAGCCTAAATTTTAGGATGTTTGTTTAGCTCAGAAGTATGGGATCGATTTCCCTTTAGCCAGGATATCCTTAAAAAAAAAAAACAAAAAAACAAAAAACAAAAATCATGTTTAATTTGTTCCCATTATGACAGATTGACAATATCCTGGACAAACCTTATGGAATATGAGATTAAACATACATACACAAATTGTGTAATTAGATATAATTACACTAATTATGGAAATACACAACAATCAAGTAAAAATTTACATGAAGAAATTCACAGAGCACATCAACATTTATTCTGTGCACGGCCAGCAACCATTCACATGCTCATTGTTTCATGGGGGCATTAGTTACAGGTGTTTCAACTGAAAAAAAAATGATAAATGACAGATTCTCCCTTCCACCCACCCTCACCCCCAGTTCACATAGCCAGACAGGTAAAGAACATTAAAGTTGCAAAACAAACAAGGAAATTCACACCAAATTATCAAACCTTCAGGGGCTACCTCAAGAAAGTGTAACACTAGTTCTGCATCCTTATCTCTACCTTTCCATTTCACTTATTTCACAGCCTTAATGTTCTTTTAATGTATTTTTGTTGTGAAAAACAAAACATGCACACACTTAGCTGCACTGAACAGAAGATTCATATTCCACATGAGATCCATTACTAAATTCCAATCCTGTTTAGTAATGTAGAGTGCATGGCTACTAATGAAACACGAAACAAGTGCCCACACCCCAAGAAAAATTACTTTCCTAAATCATCATCAAAAACGTATTCAAGGAAACAAAGCACGGAATGGGCTGAAGTACATTTCACTATGTCAATTTGCTTACAATGCACTCCCAGTAGGAGGTTCTTCATACTCCTCTGATGGTTTTTTAAAAAAATAGATTATTATGGTACCTTTCC
>NW_020688319.1:0-2237 GCF_002925995.2 Terrapene triunguis | reverse complement strand
TTTCTGTGGCCTGGGTGTGCCTCAGTTTCCCCTATATGCTGCACTGTTCCCTGGGGTGGGAAAGGCTCAGACCCAGGTGTGAACAGCGCCTGGCTGGCTGGGGCTAAGTGGGTCACTGCAAAGGGACTGGCTGAGACCGACCCCACATCCGTGGAGAACCCAATATGACGACAATGGGAAATCCAACCACCAGGATTTTGATGCCTAGCAACCAACGTCCATAGATGGCTGCATCCACAGGGAGCCAGCAGCATCTGCCCAGCTCCGGAACAAGGACTGGGGGGCAGGGGTATGCGTGGGCTGTGGGAAGCAGTTGGGGCTCACCTGGAGTCACGGACGAGATCAGCCGGACGGACAGACAGAGCTTGAACCAAGGGTCACTTGTGACAAAGTGGGACTGGTCTTAATGTCTCTGAATACTGTGTGGGTGCCTCAGTTTCCCCTTTGCATTTCTGAAGTCTCTAGGTGGTGGGATAAGGGGGGTGATTGTTGCAGAGCCCGAGAGGGCAGGTGTGATGGTGTCTGCACAGAGAATGGCCGACACCCTGTCTCCTGATGGCCTGGGCCCCTCCCCAGCAAGGTGCCAACTGAAGGTGTTGGAGACAAAGGGATCAGGTAGCTGGAGAGTTTCAGTTTGGAGCTGGCTGGGGAAATGGAGGAAGGCCCAGCACCGGGGTCTGGGCTCCCTGCCCCCCCACCCCCCGATGGACCTGGCTGTGGAGTCCCGTTCGCTGGACCTACAAGCTCTGTTTTAGACCGTGTTCCTGTCATCGAATAAACCTCTGTGTTACTGGCTGGCTGAGAGTCACGTCTGACTGCGAAGGGGGGGTGCGTGCAGGACCCTCTGGCTGCCCCAGAACCCCGCCTGGGCGGACTCGCTGTGGGAAGCGCACGGAGGGGCATATGCTGAATGCTCCCAGGAGAGACCCAGGAGGTGAAGCCGTGTGAGCTTCTTGCCCTGAAGACAGTCTGCTCCAAGGGAGAGGAGGCTCCCCAAAGTCCTGACTGGCTTTGTGGGGAGCAGTTCCAGAGCATCGCCCGGGGACTCCGTGACAACTGGTGGCAGCAGTGGGGCCTCTCAGGGACTGCTCCAAAGCTCCAGGTGTGGCCCCAATCCTGGGGCTCTGTGACACCTTCTCCTTTCTTGTCTTCTCTGGCTGGCCCCATCTGGGGACTCCCCTGGATCGCCGAGGCTCTGGGGCAGGACCAGAGCGTTTGTACAGCCCCTGGCACCTGGCCTGAGACAGGGGGACCAAACCCCTCAGTGCCACACACTAAGAACCATTGTGCTGGTTACAAAGCTGGCCTGGAGCCAGGCAGCAGTGCAGGGTTCGGGGTTACGCTCAGGGCTGGCAGGTGCCAGGGGTCAGCCTGGCTGTCGTGTTGGGGGAGCAGCGAGGGGGCAAAATGGGCAAATGGTGCAAAGTTCCTGCGGCATTTTGAGTGTGGCCAGGGGCGTGGGGCAGACACAGGGTCCCTGGGCGAGGGTCTCCAGCCGGGTGATGGCAGCCAGCAGGTGGAGGGCACCCGGGGCCCGAGTCTGGAGTGGGGGAGGGCTCAGCCCCCGAGCCTGACACCCCCCGCCCAGGGCTGGTGCTAAGGGATGGGGCTTGTGACGGGGGCCACAGCTCCCTGCCCCCACAGCCACGGGCCTGGAGCACAGCGCCTGCCAAGTTTCCCCCACTGACGCTGGGGGCCTGAGATCTGCTCTGCCCAGAGCCCCAGCCCAGGGAGCGGGTGAATCCCCCAGCCGGGCACCGGAAAAGACGTTAGCTCCCAGGCGAGCAGCCCCCTAACCCAAAACCCGGGTCAGCCTTTCCCCTTCCGCGGGGGGCAGGGCTGGGCCTGGGGGGGTCAGGCACAGCTGGCCGGGCACAGGGAGCCCCCCCAGCCAGCCGCACCCTCATTCCCAGCTGCATTCCTGCCCCTGGGTCCCGGCACAGGCCGGCCGCTCATTTACCATCGTCAGCCGCCCAGTTGGTTTGAATTAGCCTCCTTGGCTGTCCCAGACGGGCTGATAAGTGGGGGGCGCGGGGGGCGCGGGATGCGCTGAGGGATCAGCCGGCTCCGGCTTCCTGCTCTGCTCTGTGTAACGCCGGAGCCCCCCGCCCGCGCCTGACAGGCCGGGGCTGCAGGAGCCAGAGCCCGTGGTGACAGACACAGCAAAGGGCCCCTCGCCCGGGCTCCAGGCCTGCCAGCGCCCCCCACGGCCCAGGCCCTGCCCTGCTGCCCAGCCC
>NW_020688318.1:0-3201 GCF_002925995.2 Terrapene triunguis | reverse complement strand
TTCCGCAGCGCGTCCATCAGCGAGAGCCACACGCCCTTCTCCTGGGGAGGGGAGGGGCGGGGGGGGGTCACGCCAGGGCCCTGAGCTCCCCTGCGTCTCCCCCCTGCCCCCCCATATTCCCCCTGAATTGCCCCCCCAACAGCAGCACCCCCCCATGCCTGCCCCAGTCCCCAGGACACCCCCGTACCCACCTCCCATCACACCCCACTGTCGCCCCGGAGCCTGTCACATCACAGTGACAGCCTCCTCCCCCCCCCCCCCCCCCGCTGCCGTGACCCCCGGTGCTGACCTGGCCCGGCCCGGTGCCCGTGTGCGTGGGCTGCTTGGCCCCGAAGGTCTGGGCGTGTTTGCTGGAGCGCTCCTTCTTCGCCTCCACCGCCGCGTAGTACCTGGGGGGACAGTGGGCGAGGGTAGGATTACCATACGTCCGGATTTTCCCGGACATGTCCTGCTTTTTGGGCCTCAAATCCCCGTCTGGGAGGAAATCCCAAAAAGCCGGACATGTTCGGGAAAATAGGGAGGGAGGGGCCGGCGGGGAGGGGCCGGTGGTGCTCGGCCGGGGGCCGGGGCTGCTCGGCCGAGGGCCGGCACCCCAGGGCCCAAGCCGAACCGGGCAGGAGACGCCGGGGCCAGAGCCTCTTGGGCTGGGCCGGCTGGCCGCCGGAGGGAGCTGCTTGGCCGGGAGAGCCGGACTGGGCCGCCCCCCGCCCCGCCCCAGACCCAGCTTACCTGCTGCCTCCCTGTTTCAGGCTTCCCACGAACATTTGATCCACGGGAAGCAGGGGAGGGGGAGGAGCAGGGGGCGGAGCGTTCAGGGGAGGGGGCAGAGTTGGGGCGGGGCTGGGGGCAGGGAAGGGGCGGAGTTGGGGCGGGTCCGGGGCCCCGTGGAGTGTCCTTTTTTTAAATTAAAATATGGCAACCCTAGGTGAGAGGAGACGCCCGGCCCGGCGCTGGGGGTTCGTAGGGAGCCCGGGGGGGAGGGGGGGCAGTGGGTGAGGGAGACACCCGGCCCGGCGCTAGGGGTGCATGGGGCAGTGGGTGAGGGAGACACCCGGCCCGGCGCTGGGGGTGCATGGGGCAGTGGGTGAGGGAGACGCCTGGCCCGGCGCTGGGGGTGCATGGGGCAGTGGGTGAGGGAGACCCCCGGCCCGGCGCTGGGGGTGCAGGGGGCAGTGGGTGAGGGAGACCCCCGGCCCGGCGCTGGGGGGGTGTGGGGGGCTCACCCCTTGGTGAGGAAGGTGCCGCGGGCGTCAAGGAGCAGGAAGAGTTCGTGCTGGGTTTTGTGGCTGTTGCCCGTGTAGAGATGGTGCTCGAGGGGCACCGGGCGCCGCAGGGTGCTGATCACGTAGATCCGCTTCCGCTTGATCCGCCTGTGGGGCGGCGGGGGGGTGTCAGCACCTGCCTGCCCCCAGCCTCCCAACCCCAATACACCCCCCTTCCCCACAACCCCCATATCCCCACGCCCCCAGATCCTCCCAGCCCCCCCACAATACAGCCCCCCCTTCCCTGCCTACCCCCCGCAGATCCTCCCCAACCCCCGCAGCCCGCACCCTCTTGTCCCCACCACTCTCACCCCCGGGTCCCGCCTCACCCGATCCAGTCGGCGAACTCCAGCGTGTTGGGGACGGTGGCGCTCAGCAGGATGATGTTCACGTGCTCCGGCAGCATGATCAGCACCTCCTCCCACACCACGCCGCGCTGGGGGGGGCATGGGGGGAGGGGTCAGTGTACAGCCTGCCCCCCCCACACACACCACACTGGGGGGGTCTGCTGAAGCCAGACCCAGAGACCCCGCCCTGATCCCCACCCAAGCCCCAAGATTGCCCCCATACTCCCCTCCCCGGCCTGACCGCCACCTGCTGCTGGCAGAGCTGCAGGGTCTCCATGTGGGGATGAGAGGACGGTGTAGGGAGGAGGGGTTTAGCTGCATTAGGAACTGGGGAAACTTTTGGGAAAGGAGGAGCCTGTACAGGAAGGATGGACTCCACCGAAACCAGACTGGAACCAGATTGCTGGCACTTAACATTAAAAGGTCGTAGAGCAGTTTTTAAACCATGGGCTGGGGGAAAATGCGAGAGGTGCGGAGGAGCACGTGGTTCGGACCGAGCCATCCCTTAGAGGAGGATCTGTTCATGGAGATTCTCTATGTCCTAGTACGGAGGAGAGGATGGAAGATGATAAAATACAGGTAGGATCTGATGAGAAACAGTCAAATGAAGAGAGTCCCATTCAATTACATCACGTAATGGCAGACAGCTAAAAAGTGACAAGTTTTTAAAGTGCTTATATACCCATGCTAGAAGTCTAAATACCAAGCTGGGTGAACTAGAGTGCCTCGTATTAAATGAGGAGATTGATATAATGAGCATCACAGAAACTTGGTGGAATGAGGATAATCAATGGGACACAGTAATTCCAGGGTACAAAATCTATCGGAAGGACAGAACAGGTCACGCTGTTGGAGTGGCACTAGATGTGAAAGAAAGCGTAGAATCAAATCCAGTAAAAAATCTTAAATGACCCAAACTGTCCCACAGAATCTCTCTGGATTGTAACTCCATGCCGGATAATATGAATATAGCGGTAGGGATCTATTACGGACCACCTGACCAGCGTGGCGATAGTGACTGTGAAATGCGCAGGGAGATTAGAGAGGCTACAAAAATAAAAAACTCAATAATAATGGGGGATTTCGACTCTCCCCATATTGATGGGCTCCATGTCCCCTCAGGACGGGAGGCAGAGATACAGTTTCTTGACATCTTAAATGACTGCTTCTTGGAGCAGCTAGTCCTGGAACCCACCCAAGGAGAGGCAAGTCTTGAGTTCATCCTAAGTGGAGCGCAGGATCTGGTCCGAGAGGTGAATATAGCTGGAGCTCTTGGTAATAGCGACCGTAATAGAATTCAATTTAACATCCCTGCGGCGGGGAAAACACCCCAGCGGCCCAGCACGGCAGCATTTCATTTCCGAAAGCGGAACTGCGCAAAACTGAGGCGGTTGGTTGAACAGACAGCGCCCAAACTGCAATCCCTGCACGGAAACTTTTGAAAGACACGAGATGTGACGCAGTGGGTTTATTCATCTCATTATGTTGCATGCGAGTCTTCCTGTCCTATGTGAATACAGTGTGTGCCTCAGTTTCCCTGTGTACTGCACCAATACTGGGTGGGAATTGGGGGTGTGAGTTTTGCCGAGGCC
>NW_020688317.1:0-2131 GCF_002925995.2 Terrapene triunguis | reverse complement strand
AACGTGACCGGCCGTATTCAGGGCCAGGCGCTGGGGAGGCCGGGGCCAGTGGCGAGAGGCGGGAGCAGGGCTGGGGCTGGAGCTGGAGCAGAGGCTGTGACAGACGCCCAGGAGGATTGAGGCCGCGTCCCATGCGACGGGGAGATACACCCCGGATGCCTGGAACGCGCATGACACCCCAGTGCCAACCCGGCCGCCTGGCGGACGTCGTTAGGGGCTGGCTGACGATGATCCTGCCCCGGGCTCAGCCGGCGGTGAAACGACACTTCCTCCAGGAACTGGAGTTGCTCGGTTAATTAACGCAGCCAGGAACAAGCCCGGGGCGTCGCAGGGACCGGTCTGACCGGGTTCCAGACGCCGGGCCGGTGAAGCCGGAGAGCCAGCGGAGAGCCAGCCCTGGCCTGGGGCCGGGTGGGAGCCGGCTCCCCCTAGAGGGGACAGCCCCTGCCCCATTCCCCGCCCCCCTGGGCCAGCCAGTCTGTCGAGGGGGGTGAGGCAATTGGAGACCCAACCCCCTCCAATCCAATTCCCACCCTCCGCCCCGCCAACTTAGCTGGGGGGGGAGCGACTTCTCCCCCTCCCCCCTGTTGCCAGGGTTGCATCCAGCCAATAAGAGGCCGTTCAGCTCACATCCAAAGTAAGTCGTTTATTGGGGGGGTCACACACACAGGGGGTGGCGGGGGAGCAGCTGGGAGCAGGGTTCATGGGGGGGGCGGGGAGTGGGAGTAGCAGGGACTGGGGGGGCAGGAGGAAGTGGGGAGCGGTCAGCAGATGGTGTGGAGGGGGTCTGGATGGGGGAGGCTCCACCCGCAGCTGGAACTGAGTCAACCACTTCCTCGACGGCCGTTTCGTCACTAGGGTTGTGGTGGGGGGTAACAATGCTGGTTCTGGCGGGACCCAACGGAGAGTCTCAATCCAGGACAAATCGCTCAGAGCAGGGCAGACCCTGCCCAAGGCTGGGGTCCTTTGCACACCCAGGAACCAAACCAGCCAGACAGAGAGGACTTCGGTCTCACCCCACTGGCGAACCACAAGTCACACCAGCAATTCCCTCAGACACTCCAGTTTCCCAGTATCCCCACCAGTGCCACTCGTTATGGGGACGAATGGTTATGAAAACCAATACCCCAGTAAAAGGAAAAAGGTTCTCCCGATCCCAAAGGACCAAGCCCCAGACCCAGGTCAACAAACAAGTCAGATCTTCCCCAAAAATCACGCTGTTCACAATCCTTTAGAATCTAAAATCAAAAGGTTTATTCATAAAAGGGAAAAGATCTAGATGAGAGCTAGAATTGGTTACATGGAATCAGTTACATACAGTGACGGCAAAGTTCTTGGTTCAGGCTTGTAGCTGGGATGGGATAAGCTGCAGGTTCAAATGAAGTCTCTGGAACATCCCCAGCTGGGATGGGTCCTCAGTCCTTTGTTCAGAGCTTCCGTTTGTAGCAAAGTCCCTCCAGAGGTGAGAAGCAGGATTGAAGACCAGATGGAGGAGCTACAGCTGCCTTTTATAGTCTCTTGCCATGTGGTCTCTGCTTCCTTTGTCCCAAGACAAGCATTGGGGCACATGGCAAGAACAAACCTCCGAGTTCTGTCCATAGGCAGGTCCCTGCCTTGCTGAGTCACAAGGCGTATCTGCTTCTCTCAATGGGGCAGTTGTGTAGCTGATGGGCCTTAATGGGCCATCAAGCAGGCTAGGCAGAGCTGACACCAGCTTGTCTGGGGTGTCACCCAGAAGCAGAGCATAAGTTTGAAATACAGACAGTCTAGAGCCAATACTTATAACTTTAATGACACATGCACCCAGATGGCATAATCATAACTAGCAACCCAGAACCTCGTCCTAGACACCTTACTTGACCCCCTTTATACAAGATTTGGTGCCACTACAGGACCTCGGTTGAAACAATGATTGATCCAGTCCCAGTTACTACAACCACATCCCGGAGCCCATTTCGTCAGTAGTGGAGGTGGTGGTCTAGATTGTGGTGGAGGGCAGGGTTGTGGAGGTGGGGGGCTGCGTTGAGGTGGGGGACTGGGTTGTGGTGGGGGGCAGGGTTGTGGTGGGGGTCAGGGTTTCAGGCCTGCAGCATCTGAAGTAGACGTCGTTCAGGGCCGTGTCGTCCCCTTT
>NW_020688316.1:0-1925 GCF_002925995.2 Terrapene triunguis | reverse complement strand
CCCCGCCATGGGACCGCCCGCCCCCCCGCGAGCTGTGACTGGCACCTCCCCCTCCCCCGGAGCTGGGACCGCCCACCCAGCTGCCACTGGCCCCTCCCCCAGCTGCCAGGCCCCGCCCCCGAGCTATAACCCGCCCCTCCCCCGTCTCACTGAAATAGGTCCTGGGTGCAGGGGGCTCCGGGGAGGTGGGGGGCAGAGCCGCTCCCCCCTCCGGCCTCAGCGCTTCGAAGGGGTTACCTGGGGGGGAGGGAAAGGGGGGGTTACGGCGGGGACGGGAGCCGGCGCCCCCCAGAGGGGACAGGCCCCCGGCCCCCCCATGCTCACCGCTCTGCAGCAGGCTGGGTCTCCAGTCCTTCCGGCCCCCCAGCCCCACGCCATAGTCGGGGGCCCGGACCAGCATGCTCTCGTGGGCCCAGTACCCCCGCGTCAGCCCCCGGGCGGCCAGGAACCCCTCCCTGTTGAACCCGTCGCTGGTCACCTCTGCAAGGGAAATGGGGGGCCGGGACCCCCGATAAACCCCGGCTCTGTGCACCCCCACATCTCCCACCCAGAGCCCCCCCTTCCCGTGCCCCAATGCCTCCTGCCCCATGCCTCCCTTCCTTTCCCCTGCCCCAGCGCCCCCTTCCCTGGCCTTCCCCCCACCGAGAGCCCCCCTTCCCCTGCCCCAGCACCCCCTGCCCGGTGCCCCCTTCCCTGCCCAGCCCCCCCACCGAGAGCCCCCCTTCCCCTGCCCCAGCACCCCCTGCCTGGTGCCCCCCAGCGGCCTCTCCCTTCCTAGCCCCCCCACCTGGCGACCCCGCCACCCAGAGTTGCCCCTGCCCGGGGCCCCCCATGTCCCCCTGCACCCCGCCCCCCGCGTTCCCCTGCCCGGGACTCACCGGCGGCGAAGGTGAAGGGCAGGTCGGCCAGCTGGCGGGCGCGGGCCATGTACCCGGCCATGCGGGGGCACCAGGCCCGGTGGGCCGCATCCTCGGGGCTGCGGGCCCAGTCGGCCGCCCGGCACCGCTCGGAGCAGTACAGCACGGCCCGGCACTGCTGGCTGCGGGGGAACGGGACAGACGGGGGGGCTCAGAGCTAGCCTGCAGCCCCCCACAAACCCCGGCCCGGGCACAGGCCAGGGGGGTGGGTGAAGGTGACCCCGGGGGGCTGCAGGGTCCCGCCACCACCACCACCCCGCGCTCACCACGGCACCAGCCGCCCCTGGAACCCGTGTCTCTTGCACACGTGACAGGCTCGCACTCGCATGGAGGGGAAGGTGAAGGTGGGTTTCGGCCCCCAGCCCCGCATGGGGCCCGGGCTCAGTCTGACCCCCAGCCGGGGCAGCAGGGGCTCCAGTGACCTGTGGGGAGAGGCAAGGGGGAGGGGTCAGCGAGGTGGGGGATGGGCACGCAGCCCCCCCGCCGCCCGCCCGCTCGCTCACACTCACTTGTGCAAGGCGGGGTCCCCCACGGCCAGCAGCCGGGGCCGCCGGGGCTCCCCCCCGCCCAGCGGACAGGCCATGCTCTGGCAGAGCAGGCTGAGTGCCAGCTGCTCCAGCGGGGGGGGCGCGGCCAGCTTGGGGGGGGCCCCGGCCCCCAGCTGGAAATCCAGGCCCATCACCGTGCCGTGCTCGTCCGTAACCAGCAGGAGGCGCTCCACATGCACCAGGGCCTGGCCTGGGGGGAGGGGGGCAGAGGTGAGACCGGTGGGGGGCGGGGGTCAGAGCCCTGGGTGTGGGGCAGGGGATGGGGAGGGGCCAAGTGGGGATGGGCGGGGAGGTGCCAGAGGAATAGGGGGTGTCTGGCAGGGTTGGGGGTAGGGGGCCAGGCAGGAAACCCCACAGGAACAGGGGGGGCAGATGGGGCAGGGGAGGGGGCAGACGGGGGAGCCCCACGGGGATGGGGGGCCTGGTGGTGGGATGGAGGCAGGGGCAGGCAGGGGAGGGG
>NW_020688315.1:0-3150 GCF_002925995.2 Terrapene triunguis | reverse complement strand
CAAGGAACTATAAATCCCCTACAGGCCAAAGTGGATGCTATCCAAAAGTGGCCGGTTCCAAAGTCAAAGAAACAGGTCCAATCCTTCTTAGGCTTGGCCGGATATTATAGGTGATTTGTACCACACTACAGCCAAATCGCCGCCCCGCTGACAGACCTAACCAGAAAGAAACAGCCGAATGCAGTTCAGTGGACTGATGAGTGTCAAAAGGCCTTTAACCAGCTTAAGGCAACACTCATGTCTGACCCTGTGCTAAGGGCCCCAGACTTTGACAAACCGTTCCTAGTAACCACAGATGCGTCCGAGCGAGGCGTGGAAGCAGTTTTAATGCAGGAAGGACCGGATCAAGAATTCCATCCTGTCGTGTTTCTCAGCAAGAAACTGTCTGAGAGGGAAAGCCACTGGTCAATCAGCGAAAAGGAATGCTACGCAATTGTGTACACGCTGGAAAAGCTACACCCATATGTTTGGGGACGGCGTTTCCAACTACAAACAGACCATGCTGCGCTACATTGGCTTCATACCGCCAAGGGGAATAACAAAAAACTTCTTCGGTGGAGTTTAGCTCTCCAAGATTTTGATTTTGAAATACAACACATTTCAGGAGCTTCTAACAAAGTGGCTGATGCACTCTCCCGGGAAAGTTTCCCAGAGTCAACTGGTTAAAAATTGTTCTTGGACTGGAACATATTGTTAGTTTTTATATAATCAGTAGTATGTCTAAAGGTACATGTGTCTTATTAACTCTGTTTTCTCCTAGAGCTCCAGGAAGAAATCACAGCCAGTGTGGAACCGGACGTCCAACACTATCTGTGATTTGGGGGGCGTGTCATAACTATAAAGGGAAGGGTAACAGCTCTCCTGTGTACAGTACTATAAAATCCCTCCTGGCCAGAGACTCCAAAATCCTTTTACCTGTAAAGGGTTAAGAAGCTCGGGTAACCTGGCTGACACCTGACCCAAAGGACCAATAAGGGGACAAGATACTTTCAAATCTTGGGGGGGAGGAAGTTTTTTGTTTGGGCTCTTTGTTTTGGGGTTTGTTCGCTCTTGGGACTGAGAGGGACCAGACATCAATCCAGGTTCTCCACATCTTTCTGAACAAGTCTCTCATATTTCAAACTTGTAAGTAAACAGCCAGGCAAGGCGTGTTAGTTTTTATCTTTGTTTTCTCAACTTGTAAATGTACCTTTTACTAAAGTGTTTATCTTTGTTTGCTGTACTTTGAACCTGAGGCTAGAGGGGGGGGCGGTCCTCTGAGCTCTTTAAGTTTGATTACCCTGTAAGTTATTTTCCATCCTGATTTTACAGAGATGATTTTTACCTTTTTCTTTAATTAAAAGCCTTCTTTTTAAGAACCTGATTGATTTTTCCTTGTTTTTAGATCCAAGTGGGTTGGATCTTGATCCACCAGGAGTTGGTGGAAGGAAGGAGGGGGGATGGTTAATTTCTCCTTGTTTTAAGATCCAAGGGGTTTGGATCTGTATTCACCAGGGAATTGGTGAAGGTCTCTCAAGGTTACCCAGGGAAGGGAATCAGCTTTGGGATGGTGGCAGCGGACCAGATCTAAGCTGGGGTAGTCAAGCTTAGAAGTTTTCATGCAGGCCCTCCCATTTGTACCCTAAAGTTCAAAGTGGGGAAGCAGCCTTGACATGGTGGCAGAGCGGTGGGAATCATTTTAAACCCAAAAGCCAGTAAGATTTTTTTTTTCCTTCTAGCTGCTTGGAAAGCAGAGCTGAAGGTAGATGCATATCTTATCTCTCCTTGCCTGAAGGCAGAGGTGTTAAGTTTTTTTTAACAAGGGCCTTTGTTAAGAGAAGGGTTCAATCAATGAGCAAACAACTGGTAAAAGGAATTTACAAGCTGAATTGTTTTTTTTTCTTTTTACATCCTCGTGAATAGCTAGTTAGAAAGTCTCTGTTACCTCAGCAGCAGCCTGAGCTGAGTGCATCCCAGTTTCAGTCAACTGCAGAGGGGTGTGACCCAGCACAAGAAAACAGGAAAATGACTACAAAAGAAGAAAAAGCCAAAGAGGAGGCCCACAAGAGAGCTATGGAGCTGAAAGAAAAAGAGATGGAGCTGAGAGAAAGAGAAGAGAAAGCCAAAGAGGAGACCCACAAGAGAGAGATGGAGCTGAGAGAAAGAGAAGAGAAAGCCAAAGAGGAGGCCCACAAGAGAGCTATGGAGCTGAAAGAAAAAGAGATGGAGCTGAAAGAAAAAGAGATGAAGCATGAACTGGAATTAGCACGGGCTAGGCCGGATACAACAGCCAATCCTAACAACCCCTCTCCAGGTACCACTTCCCATCCCAGAAAATTCCCCACCTACAAGGCAGGCGATGATACTGAGGCCTTCTTAGAAAATTTTGAAAGGGCCTGCCTTGGATACAGCATCACTGCAGACCAGTACATGGTAGAGCTGAGGCCGCAGCTCAGTGGACCCTTAGCAGAGGTGGCGGCTGAAATGCCTAAGGAACACATGAACAGTTATGAACTTTTTAAAAACAAGGCCAGACTCAGAATGGGGCTAACACCCGCCCGTCGGCGGTTCAGAGCCCTAAGGTGGAAACCAGATGTGTCATTTACCCGGCATGCCTACCACATTGACAAAAATTGTGATGCCTGGGTATCAGGAGCAAATGTTAAATCTCTGGAAGATCTGCTTTCCCTAGTAAAAATGGAGCAGTTTTTAGAGGGTGTTCCTGAGGAAATAGAAAGGTACATCCTAGATAGGAAGCCCAAAACTGTAACCGAGGCATGGGAGATTGGAGCCAAATGGGTGGAGGTGGCAGAAAAGAAAAAAACTAGTAGCAGTTGGAGCGAATACCAGAAGGGGCAAGCCGAAACAAAACCTTACCACCGGGGACAACCCAAGGACCCACCCACATCCCAAGGGAAACCCCAGACGCCTTCTCACCCCACCACACCAGTCTCCACCAACCAACATCGCCCCGGTGATACCTTAGCAGGGCGATGTTTTAAATGTAATGAACTGGGACATATAAAGGCTCACTGCCCCAAGAACCCCAACCGATTACAGTTCATTACACCCCAATCACACCAAAGATCCCCAGACCCAGATGCCTCTCTCATACCCTCGGAGCGAAGGGAAACCTTGAGAGTGGGCGGAAAGAAGGTTATCGCTTGGAGG
>NW_020688314.1:0-11916 GCF_002925995.2 Terrapene triunguis | reverse complement strand
GGAAGGGGCGGAGCTGAGGCGGGGCCGGGGGTGGGGTAAGAAAAAAACGGGGGGGGGGGCAAAATTGTTTCTGCTTGGGGCGGCAAAAATCCTAGAGCCAGCCCTGACCTTCATGCAACTACATCCACACATTTTAAAGTTGTGGCCATGTAAATGGCTCTCTCATGGCATGGTGTATGACGTCTACCCCATCCCATGATCAAAAGTACTATTTTTGAAGATTCATGTACTAACTACGTTGCTGGAACTGCTGAAGTAGTATTTTTTTAAATTATAGACCAAAGTAAAAGGTATTTTAAAAGTCAGGGAATACGAAATCTTCAAATCAAAAGCACAGAAAACTTCAAGTATTTAGGCATTTAGCTGTGAGTGGGTTGACAAAGCAGCAGGATTGCCCTTATAGCTTTAAAGCAGTGAACATGATGGATCATTAAAGAAGCTGTCAGGCAAGTCATTTAGTCAATATAAGTATTTTTTTTAAATCAGTAAGGCAAGAAAGAGGCTAAGATCAAATATACAGGACAAGGTGGGAGTTAAACATGCCTAGAAGGGTAAGAAAAGGCCATTCAAACGAGGAAGGAAGGTAAGGGAGACGGTAAGGGGGGCAGAGGGGCCACACTGCAGTTAGGATTCCTCCTGTGGGCTTCAGAAGTACATTGGAGCATGGCTCATCACAGTTAGAGAGGGTGCAGCATGCACTCCCTTTCAAGCCTCACCCATTCCAATATTATTATATATTTGTACTACAGTAGTATCGAGATGCCCCAATCAGGATCAGGGCCCCACTGTGCAAGGCATTATACAAATACAGAAAAAGAGAAAGTTTATGTTCCAAAGAAGCTACAACCTAGTACAACTTGTCCAGTGCTGAAAGCGTTAACAAGCCTATGACCATAATGTAAAACCACCCCCTTGCATGACTCTGCACAGAAGACTAAATAGTGGTGAGGCTCCTTGTTTCTCTCTGCCCTTGTGTAATACCCACAGACCCCAGTCAACGGTAGCTGGGATCAAAGCTGGGACCTCTAGAGTTTCATACATGAGCCTGAGCTAAAACGTACATCTCTTTTACTGAAGGCTGTAGCAGGCTCAGCAATCTCTAGCTGGTCTAGCTGCCACTAGTGGGGGACAGAGTGCCACAGCAAGAAGGCATGGGTTACATATTCTTCCTGGCTGGAGAAGCATGTCCCGAGCTTCAGCAACTTCCCAGCTGAAATCCCAGATGAACCCCCACTTGTAATGTAAGGCTGACAGACCCCTGGTCATCGGCAGCAGGGATCAAACATAGGACTTCTGGAGCTTAATGCATGAGTCTCTATTGCCTGAGCTAAAAGACACGTCTCTTAGCCAAGGCTGTGGCAGATTCATCAATCTCTACCTGTCTACCCGCCACTAGAGGGGGACACAGTGCCACACCAGAGAGGCATGGGTTACACTTGCTCCCCCACATGGGCTGGCCGTAGTCTAACCCCGAGTAAGGATTTCAGTATTTCTCTATCCGGATGAGAATAAGTGGAATTTTTCATTCCTAGAGCCTCACTCTACCCATAATACACCAGTTACTGATGACTTTTACGAATACAATGAAAAATATGCCAGACTAGTGTCATAGGTTTCACAGAGACCATTAACCAGTGGGAACTGATCAAACACCAGCCAGTGTATTTCTACAGCTGCCTGACCCAGATTCAAGCTCAAGTTTAAAAGATAAAGGACTAGTAGATCAATCTTTAGCCCCTTAATAAATCTTACCAGATATTTAACTTTTGTTGTGGCAAACCTTTTAGACATTATTAATTCTCACCCCATTTTTAATAAATTACTGTGTCCATGTTTAAGGTCAGGAAGCCACATATAATGAATTATTACTGATGATTAATTATGTTAAGAGACCATAAGATCAACTTGGGTTTCAGTCATACAGGGAGTTAATTAAAATTGGCTTCAGTAAACAGTTTGCTGTTTACACTGCCACTTACAGACAATAAAAGGATCCCTTTTTCCATTTGCTACAGTTTCACTTCCCATCAGACCAATGAAAGTGTCTACATCCTATTAGGACCTACTGAACATTCATTGCATTTGACTACCCATCATTCCATATTCAGCTATTTTCAAAGGAAGAGTCTGAATCCAGAGGTCACTTGTATCTCATATAAAATCCCCCATTACATAGCAACGTGACTAGATATGATTCTAATTCAAGTGAAACCAGTATTATCCCACATTAACTTTGTTAGTCCTTAATAAAGCACTTTGTTATGCCCAAAAGTGGTAAGAAAGACTCAGAACCTAAAAATCTTGAAGTAAGCATGTGCACAGACAACTCAGTCTAAACACCCGGCCACCTAGCTCATGCCTGTTGGTTCATTATTTGGCATACAGCAAAACTACGCTGAGTTAATCATCAGGGGGTAGCCGTGTTAATCTGTATCCACAAAAACAACGAGGAGTCTGGTGGCACCTTAAAGACTAACAGATTTATTTGGTGCCACCAGACTCCTTGTTGTTTTTGAGTTAATCAGACTCCAGTATAGGGGGTTGGTATAGGGTGTACCACACATCCAAAGTTACACAGAAATCTCTCCCTCTGTATACATTTACATATTTCATTGCACTTACTGTACACTGCATTACACATTTGGGGATTGGCTTGCTTACTTTGTAGAAACCAATCTCTGTCCAGCATGCTCTGTCCATGCACTGTCCATGTTCGACCTACTCTTTACCACAGCTTACATTCCAGGCTTATCTTGTCCATTGTTATCTTGTTCTTTGTAAATGGTTCCCTGGGTGTTCCCCCTTATCTTAGCTAGTTTAGGCATTTTGTCTCTTAGCTCACTGACCCATTTACCTACCTCAGTTAGTAAAAAGTTTCTGTTTTCAGCCTGCTGATCTATTTACCTTCCTAACCCTGTCTTCCAAGAAATAAGGCCTCCCTCGTTTTTACTTATTTATCTCAAGCCAGGCCTATAATGCCTAAGCCCCAATGACATCTTCAGACTAGGTGTTCTCCTGCCTATCTCACCTGTGGGGCCCAATTCAGTCGGTGCTCTCAGAGGCTGCCTACTGGACCAGGCCCTGCATAGAACTCCAGAGGAGGAATTGTCGATATTGTAACCTTTAGCTCAGCAGATAGAGCACTCATCAAGTAGATGGGAGACCAAGTTCAAGTCCATCCTCTGCTTGATGTTGAACAGGGACTAGAACTTGGGTCTCCCCCCAGAGAGCCCCAACTACTGGTCTATAGGGTATTATTAAGCAGGTCTTTCTCAGTCTCTCCTAGTGACATTTTTCCAGGGTGTATAAGTAATTAAATATTCATTGGGCCAGTCAGAGAGTGAGAATAACTCTACAACCCAGTGGTTAGGACACTGACCTAGGAAGTGGGAGACTCTGGGTCCAGTCCCACAGCAGTCACTAGCAGTGAGAAGCCTGAGTTAGGGTCAGGTCCCCATTTTGCTACATGCTGCCAAACACATACAAAGAGTCTGGAAGAGCTTGCAATCTAAGGGTTTGATCCAGCACTCACTGAAGCCAATGGAACAATGCCCTTTGACTTCAGGAGGTGCTGGATCAAGCTTTAAGAACTGTAAAAGGAATCTGAAAATGGGATTCCATGTGGTAATAACTGTGATGCTGTATGGAATCTGGGGGACACTTGAGGATATTATGAATCTTAATATTGTAAAATTGTAATGAGTTTTGCCAGATATGCCATGTAAGATATCTGGAAAAATGTTATAACTTGCCAGATATGATCGTCTCATTTATGTGTTTGCATCACCTTTGTATTATGAGTTATAGATACGTATGTCTGTATTTCAAACTTGTGCTATGCTTCTGGGTGTCACCCCCAGACAGTTTCGGCATCAGCTCTGCCTAGCCTGCTTGATGCCCATTAAGGACCATCAGCTATACAACTGACCCATTGAGAGAAGGCAGATACACCTTATGCCTCAGCAAGGCAGGCAGGGGCATGCCTATGGACAGAACTCTAAGGCCTCCAAGCCATGTGCTGGGCAACTTTTTGTTTGAAACAAAGGAAGCATAGGCTGTACGGCAAAAGACTATAAAAGGCAGCTGCATCTTCTCCATTTTATCTTCAATCCCGCTTCTTACCTCTGGAGGAACTTTTGTTACAAACTGAAGCGCTGAACAAGGACTGAATGACCCCTCCAAGCTGTGGATGTACTCCAGAGGGACTTTCAAGCCAGCAAACTCACCAGTACTGCTAGGAACCTGATATATGGACTTTGAAGTTTTTGTATGCATGTGACTGTTTTACCATTTAACATCTCTCTTCTTGTTCTTTTTTCTTTATAATAAACCTTTGGTTTTAGACACTAAAGGATTGGATGGCAGCGCGGTATTTTGGGTAAGATCCAAAACTATACTGACCTGGTAATATGGCTGACACTTTGGGATCAGAAGAACATTTTGTATATGTGAGTAGAGTTTAAAATAACTTCTCATCGTACTGGACCTAGCTGCTGATTGGAAGCCAGAGAACTGGAATGCAATAAAGGGGGCTGTGTGATTTTTTTTTTTTTTTTTTTTTTTGCTTCTTGATAACCAGTGTGGGGAATCAGAAGCACAGTTTGTGACTGGTTGAGAAGAATAACTTCAGTGTTACCCACCAGTCTTGGAATATCTGCTCTCCCTTTTGGAACCTGCCCTGACCTTGGCATTTCCAGTGAGGGCTGACAACTCCTACTCCCGAGGGAATTCTGCGCCAAAAAATTAAATATTCTGCGCACAGTATTTTAAAATTCTGCACAATTCTGCATATTTTATTTGTCAAATAACACAATTTAATCAAGCATTTTCAATTATTTGCTGACAAGTATTTTGAAATAAAATTACCAAAATAATTGAAAATGGTGTGATTATATTCTTATTGTGTTTCTGTGTTATTTTGGTGCAGAATTCCCTTCAGACGACCAGGGTTCTGTGTGGCACAATTTGGTTGTGGGCAGCTGGGTGAGGGGCCTGGGTGCAGGGTGGGAATCTAGATGCACAGGGTCTCAGTGCAAGGTTCTGGGTGCAGGGGGAATGGGACTCTGCAGAGGAGTCCAGGTGAATTTGGTTAGGGCTCAGTGGTGAGAGCAGGGAGTGGGGCTTGGTGGGGTGGGGAGGTCAGAGTGAAGCTGCTTGGAGCTCAGTGCGATGGGAGTCTGGGTATGGGGGGCTCCTGATGCAGGGGGTGAGGCTCAGTGGGTTGGGGTTTGGGGTGCTCAGTGGGGGGGTTCTGGGTGCGGGAGGTTCCTGATATGGAGGGGCCTCGGTAGGGGGGTTCCAGGTGCGTGGGTGGGGGGAAGGGTACGTGTACAGGGAGCTGCTCCCTCTGTCTGCCCAACCCCAAGCACCAGGCCACCCTCTCACATCCTCCCAACTGAGCCTCACCCTCCTGCATCCCAGACACAACCCCCCCCCCCCTCCATGGTGCAGAGCTTCCTGCAGCCAGGGGAAGTTTCTGGGGCTTGCTCTGACCCGGCCGTGGCAGGGAAGGGGGAGGGGGAACTCCATCTCCGTCCTCCCCCGCACACCAGCTGGGACTAACATCCCTGGATGACCAGGGCATTCCCTCTTCTTCCCCCCGCCCCCTGGGAGGGGTGAGTGAGTACTGGTGCAGCTTCTCTTTGCTTCTCCACAGAAACCATTTTCTGCAAGGAAGCAAAGGGAATCTGCAGAGGGCATTTTTCTGCTGTGCTGCAGTTATGCAGAATTTCCCCAGAAGTAAACTCCAAAGAGGACAGTGATCTGCCCATATATCTGCCATTGCAATCCATAAAACTCCTGCTTGACTGCCTCCTAACCCTGTGGGTGCTTAAACTCCCTCAGTGCCTACATTTTTTGCTGAAAAAGGTCCCTAGGTCCATTTGGTTCTGCCTCTGATCCTATCTGCTGCTACCTCACTCTAGGCACATTGATGCCTATCACTTGTCTAAGCCCCAGAGCGATCCAAAACCTGGGGTAAGATAGGCGCTCCTCCACCTAAGTTGTGTGCATGGCACAATCTGGTAGGTCTGTTCAGATGCCTGCTCTAACCACTGGCCTACCGGATAATCTAATGCGGGACTCCCTCAATCCCTCCTATTGAAGTTGTTCCACTTTAATTAAGTCATGGAATAATTAAATATTAACTGGGCCAGAGAAAGAGTGAGAATGGCTCTATAGCCCAACAGTTAGCAAACACCTGAGAGGAAGCAGATCCCTGTTCAAACCCCTTCATCTCATGAGGCAAAGGGGGGACTTGAAAAAAAAAGATCACCCCCACCCCATGGGAGTACGCTAGCCACTGAACTAATGATTACAAGGGAGGTCACCCTCTTCTTCCCTTGCTCCCCAAAGCTCTTGTGTGTGGAGTTAGGTGGCCTCTGAGCACACCTACCAGACTGGGCCCTGGACACAAATTGGATGGAGGAGCACCTATCTTATCCCGGCTCATGGATTGCTAAAAGAGATAGTCCACCTCCCTGCAGCCTGGACTTGAGTGCCTATCTCAGAGAGAGGGGAGAGGAGCTTAGGACACACTCTGCTCATTGGCATCTCCCATTGGCTAGCTTAGGCAGCTCCCCCCCACCTCCCAGTGTCCTGAGTTTTGTGGATCACATTCTAAGGCACCTGTCTCTCTCCATCCATTGTTTAAGGAGCTATGCATCTAACTCAGGCTTTGTAGATCAGTGTTGTTCCAGAGATTTTCTAGGTAACTAAAAGATAAGTGTTGCAATGATGAGCATCATAGAATCATAGAATATTAAGGTTGGAAGAGACCTCCGGAGGTCATCTAGTCCAATCCCCTGCTCAAAGCAGGGCCAACACCAACTAAATCATCCCAGCCAAGGCTTTGTCAAGCCGGGCCTTAAAAACCTCTAAGGATGGAGATTCAACGACCTTCCTAGGTAACCCATTCCAGTGCTTCACCACACTCCTAGTGAAATAGTGTTTCCTAATATCCAACCTAGACCTCCCCCACTGCAACTTGAGACCATTGCTTCTTGTTCTGTCATCTGCCACCACTGAGAACAACTGAGTTCCATCCTCTTTGGAACCCCCCTCACTCTTCTCTTCTGCAGACTAAATAACCCCAGTTCCCTCAGCCTCTCCTCGTAAGTCATGTGCCCCAGCCCCCTAATCATTTTTGTTGCCGTCTGCTGGACTCGCTACAATTAATCTACATCTCCTCTGTAGGGGGGGAACCAAAACTGGACGCATTACTCCAGGTGTAGCTTCACCAGTGCCAAATAGAGGGGAATAATCATTTCCCTCGATCTGCTGGCAATGCTCCTACTAATACAGCCCAATATGCTGTTGGCCTTCTTAGCAATGAGGGCACACTGCTGACTCATATCCAGCTTCTCGTCCACTGTAATCCCCTTTTCTGCAGAACTGCTGCTTAGCCAATCGGTCCCCAGGCTGTAGTGGTGCATGGGATTCTTCCTTCCTAAGTGCAGGACTCTGCACTTGTCCTTGTTGAACCTCATCAGATTTCTTTTGGCACAATCCTCCAATTTGTCTAGGTCACTCTGGACCCTATCCCTACCCTCCAGCATATCTACCTCTCCCCCAAGCTTAGTGTCATCTGCACAGGGCCGTCCTTAAGATTTATGGTGCCCTAGGCAGGATTATTAAACTGGTGCCCCTGTGCCTGACTTGCTCTTAACAACACAAACATAAGCTTACAGTATTGGAAAACTTGCCATATGCACGTTATTAAACCCAGTTTAACTTAATTAAGCACACTGTAATGCTGATGGACTAGCACTAAAGAAGTAGTGCTATAGAAAAAATTCTGATTTGACAGAATGATGCAAATAATATAATTTTTTAAATTTGTCAACATTTAAATTTGTCAACATTTTATTGGAAATTTATATGAAGAGGTATTGAAACAAGGATTTGTTTTTAATTAAAAGCAATCTTTCTGGCTTTTTTGGCTGCAAAATCAGTAATAATGTCATTGTATGACAAAGACAAAGTGATGTCTTGTTCAATTGCAAGAATAGCAAGACCAGTCAAGTGTTTCTGACTCATTGTAGAGCGGAGATAGTTTTTAATGAGCATTAGTTTTGAGAAACTCCGTTCTCCTGATGCTACTGTTACAGGAATTGTCAGTAGAATACGAGTGGCAATGTATACATTAGGATACATGTCAACAAGTTTGATGGTATGAATAAACTGTACAATGTCCATCACTGATTTTGCATGTGGCAACATTGGTGACAGTGTACTCAAATCTTCATTCAGTTCAAGTCCATTTAAATCAAAACTATCACCATGCTTCAGGAGGCTCTCTAGGTTCTTGCACTGTGACCTTGAGCTATGGGGCAGCAGCCGGAACCCCAGAGCAGAGGTGGGCTGAGCCACTCAGCCCACCGCTGCGTGCCATCAAAAATCAGCTCACATGCCACCTTTGGCACGTATGCCGTAGGTTGCCGACCCCTGCTCTATACACTAGTAAGGAGATGAGCATATTACAGTTGTTGGAGGGCTCTATTTAGCAGTAACAGGGCTATAGGAAAGTCAGTCAAAATTTTTTGTTTCTCTGATGAAAACTGGCCCACTCCCTACCCCATACCAAACTTGTCACAAATAATTGTCAACAACTTAATTTTCTGTTTTTTGCTAAGATATTGTTTTTTTTTTTTAATATTGAAATTGAATTCAGGATTGTTAGCAAGCATTTTTGGCAAACAAAGTTGTTAAATGACAATCTAAATGGCAACACAATACTGCTTTCATGCTTAGCTCACCCCCCAGCCTGCTGGTCCAACAGCTGCAGTAGAGGAGGAGATAGGTGGAAAACTGCAGGACCCCGAAATCCACCTCTTGGGGTGCATAGTAGCAACAGCAGCAGAAAACCCTCAGGTCCGATCACACACCAATGGGCACCATCGCCAGCCAAATGGACCACGGTGAAGTTAGCACAGCATCTGATCTCAGGGACGGGGCACCCATGGAGCCACAGCAGTTCATCCTGCCCTGTGCAGCTCCCCCCGGATGAGATGGATCGCTGCCAGCCCAGGGGACAGACGCGCTCCCCAGCTAGGGTGACCAGATGTCCTGATTTTATAGGGCCAGTCCCAATATTTGGGGCTTTGTCTTATATAGGCACCAATTACTCCCACCTAGGGTGACCAAACAGCAAGTGTGAAAAATCAGGACAGGGGGTGGGGGGGTAATAGGAGCCTATATAAGAAAAAGACCCAAAAATTGGGACTGTCCCTATAAAAGTGGGACATCTGCTCACCCTACCCCAACCCCCATCCTGATTTTTCGTACATGCTATCTGGTCACCCTATCCCCAGCCCAGCCGTGTGTGACCATTCCAATCCTGGCTGGCTGCTGAGGAAATGAGTTACTTCCACTTTCATTCCTTCCCCCGCCCCCCAGCACCTCACCCAACCCAGCCCTGCCGGAGGGGAGGGGGAAGAGAGAGAGAGGTGTGCTCCTTGGGGGGCGGGGAGAAGAATGGACGTTATGGGGGACAACAAAGGATACTGGTGCCAGAGCCGCCGAGCCTGCCTCACCTCACGCTGGGGGAAAGTCACACTCACAGTTGAGTTCCTTCCCCCACCCGTACCCCTACCCTTCCCAGAGACCCCAGCAGCCGATCCCCTCCCTCAGACTGTGCTGCATTCGGCTCTCTCTAGGACCCAGCAGCCCTGCTCTTACATGCTCCACTGCTTCCCGTCTGTCCGGGCTCCGGGTAGGCTATTAATCCCATCATCCAGATCATTGATAAAGATGTTGAACAAAACCCGCCCCACGACCAACTTCTGGGGCACTCCGCTTGATACCGGCTGCCAATTAGACATCGAGCCGTTGATCACTACCCGTTGAGCCCGACAATCTAGCCAGCTTTCTATCCACCGTATAGTCCATTCATCCAATCCATATTTTTTTAACTTACTGGCAAGAATACTGTAGGAGACCGTATCAAAAGCTTTGCTAAAGTCAAGATATATCACATCCACTGCTTTCCCCATATCCACAGAGCCAGTTATCTCATCATAGAAGGCAATCAGGTTGGTCAGGCATGACTTGCCCTTGTTGAATCCATGTTGACTGTTCCTGATCACCTTCCTCTCTTCCAAGTGCTTCAAAATGGATTCCTTGAGGACTTGCTCCATGATTTTTTCAGGGACTAAAGTGAGGCTGACCGGTCTGTAGTTCCCCGGGTTCTCTTTCTTCCCTTTTAAAATATGGGCACTATATTTGCCTTTTTCCAATTGTCCCGATCGCCACGAATTTTCAAAGATAATGGCCAATGGCTCTGCAATCACATCAGCCAACTCCCTCAGCACCCTTGGATGCATTAGATCTGGACCCATGGACTTGTGCACATTCAGCTTTTCTAAATAGTCCTTAACCTGTTCTTTCACCACTGAGGGCTGCTTACCTCCTCCCCATACTGTGTTGCCCAGTGCAGCAGTCTGGGAGCTGACCTTGTCTGTGAAGACCGAGGGGAAAGAAGCATTGAGTACATTAGCTTTTTCCACATCATCTGTCACTATGTTGCCTCCCCCATTTAATAAGGGTCCCACACTTTCCCTGACCTTCTTCTTGTTGCTTACATACCTGTAGAAACCCTTCTTGTTACCCTTCACATCCCTTGCTAGCTGCAACTCCAGTTGTGCCTTGGCTTCCTGATTACACCCCTGCATGCTCTAGCAATATTTTTATACTCGCATCGTATCGCAACATGTAAATCCCTTTGTGGATGCAGGCCTAAAGATGCAGATAGGTACCTAATGGGATTCACAAAGACTCCTAATTGGGTTATGTGCCTAAATCCCATTTACTCCAATGAGAGTTATGCACTAAACCTGTTTAGGCACTTCTGTTAATCCCACTAGGTACCTACCTGTATCTTTAGGTGCGTAAATATTTTGGAAATCTGACCCTCAATGCTGCAATGAGGGATTACAGAGAAACTTCTCCTCACCTTCCCCCATCCCTGCCCCTGCTGGGCTACCATCAGAACTGACCAGAATTGTCAGAATGGGAAGAAGCACTGGCCAAGCCAGCCACGCTATAGGGAGGTTGTTGCACCACTGTTTAGATTATAAAATCTGTATCTGAAAGGCTATTTGGTAGAAATTGAATATCATAATTTTTATCTTTAGAATAGGTCATCTGTTCAAATCCATGCTATGTTGCTAGTGCCCCAAACATTGTGACAATCCGTTTGGCTGTTTAGTGGTCCATGGAAAATGAGCTTGGTAGTTTCACTCTGTTTCTCAGAGGAAAAGAACTCACCTCATTTACACAGCATTATAAACTCATCACTTGCTAAACTCCAATGATTATATCAAAAGATTTTATTTGCTTAAAAGAGCAACTTTGTGTGTGGGGGGGTTAACTTGTTTTGTTTTTTCTCGGAAATGGCCACACCGAATTGTAATATGCTCACGCACACGCGCACACACACACACACACACACACACATATATACACAGGTATTGAGATGAGTAATGCATAATGGCCTAATTACACACCCCTGAAAAATGGGGTTTATAATATGTTGCTGATGTACCCTTGCTGGTAAGGGGCTTTATACATTTTTTATTATTATTGTGACATGAGACTCAATTATTAAAAATATGTATCACTGCTATAACACAACCAAAACAGAGCTATTTATAATACTCATAATGGTTGTAAGATCACAATTACGTGTCTATATAAAAAAAATGAAGTCCCTATGAGTTTTACCTTTTCATAAGCCTGAAGGATCACTCCACTAGGCTCTGCACCAGCTGTTATAATTCATGAGAGAGAGACTATTTCCTTTATTACTAAAAGGGTGATGTAAATCAAATGCAGACCTTAGGAAAAAAAGACTTTCATTTATTAAGTTTACATAAAAAAATTAAGAGATGTTAATAAATACTGTGTCTATAAGCAGGT
>NW_020688313.1:0-3548 GCF_002925995.2 Terrapene triunguis | reverse complement strand
AGCCCCCAGCCCTCCTGTCCCCAGCCCCTTCCCTATGCCCCATCCCTGCCCACCCCAGCCCGAGCCCGTCCCCTGTGCCCCACCCCTGCCTGCCCCGTCCCCGGGCCCCCCGGGCCCCAGCTCCTACCTGCCCTATCCCCGTGCCTCACCCCTGCCTGCCCCGTCCCCGTGCCCCCCGTGCCCCAGCTCCTACCTGCCCCATCCCTGTGCCCCTGCTCCTGCTCTGTGACCCACCTCTGCCAGCCCCGTCCCCGTGCCCCACCCCTGCCTGCCCCGTCCCCGTGCCCCTGCCCCGTCCCCGTGCCCCTGCCCCGTCCCCCTGCCCGCCTTGCCTACCTCCTGTGCCACCAGACTGGAGATGCGGACGGCGCGGCGCACCCGGGTGTTCTTGCGGTCGCCCTCGGGCTGCGAGCCACTGTCCTTCCTGCCCTGGGACATGGCAGGTGCTGGGGCCCTCAGATGTGGGCCCCCCCCCTCGTGCGCTCAGACCCCCGGTTCCCTCCACGCCCCATCCTGCTGCCAGCACCCGGCCACATGCCGGCTCCTCTCCAGGGAGCTCCAAGCAGCGCTGCTGGGTGCTCTGCTCACACTGACAGATGGCAGAGCAGCGCTGGCCTGCCCGCCCCTGTGCCCACCCACGGGGAGGGGCCTGCCCTGCCCCCCGCCCTCCCCCTCTGCACGGGGGCTTGCACTCTCCCCTCCCCTCCCTTCCCCGGGCTCACAGGCTGCTCTCTGCCCCTCCCCGCCAGACCTGTCACAGCATCCCAGCCCCCTCTTGCTGATGGGAAACACAGAGAAGGGACCGGCCTCACCCAGGTCACCCAACGGCTTCACCCAGGTCACCCAACGAGGCAAGGGATGAGCTGCCAAGAGGAGCCAGGAGTCCAGATTCCCAGTCACCTCTTCCTGTGCCATCATTAACCCGTCTCCTCCCAGAGCTGAACCCAGGCGTCCTGACTCCCAGCCCCCACCCTCCCCGGAGTGGGACCCAGGCGTCCTGACTCCCGGCCCCCACCCTGCTCTAACCACCACACCCTACTCCCCCCAGCCCCGGGGTGGGACCCAGGCGTCCTGACTCCCAGCCCCCCACCCCTGCTCTAACCACCACACCCTACTCCCCCCAGCCCTGGGGATGGGACCCAGGCGTCCTGACTCGAAGCCCCCGCTGCTCTATCCCGCATGGGGAGGGGGTGGGCGCCCGGGAGACCCTGCCCCAGCCCTGGCCACTGCTGACGCTGCTGACTCACCCTGCGCCAGCGCCAGGAGCGGGCAGTTCGCAGTGTCCCTGGCAGCCGGCAGAGCCCAGCCGGGGAACACGCCACGCATCCCTAATGGCCAGAGAGCCCCCAGCCAGGCACCGTCACCCATCGCTGCCCCCACGGCCCCGTGGCGGCACCCACACACTGCCACAGGCCTTCGGCCTCCCCACAGACCACACCCGCCCCGCAGTCAGGGCTGGCCCCGTGCCCAGCGTGGCGGGAAAGCCCCGGCAAAGGTGCCACCCAGGGGGGCAGATCTCAGCATTGGGGGGGAGCCCAGGGGGTGGCGAATGCTCTGGATCCCCCTGCTCCCGCCCATGTGGGCTCTGGTGGACACCCCCCATGACATGCCGGGAGCCAGGCAGGGGCCACGCAGCTCTCCTTGGTCACGCCGTGCTCTGGCCCACCAGAGGGGCCATGGCTGGACACGCATGGAGTGAGCCCAGCTGTAGGCACGAGGGGATCCCAGCCCACCCCCACCCCCCGTAGCAGAGCGGGCATCCCCTGTGTGCAGGCCTGGCGGCGAGCCCGAGACCGCGGTGACCTTGAGTGAGTGCTGCAGGCATAGGGAGGCGGACGGAGGGCTGGCTTGTATGGCTGCTGTCACTGCAGTTGATTCACGGCTCTGTCTGGGAGCCCCCCGCCCGCCCGGCCTGTTCCCCGTACCAGGAGTTAGCGCTGCCTCCTCTCAACAACGTCCCCGCCCTGCACACGGCACCGTCTGCTCTGCACGGGCTTCGTCGTACCCGGCACCCGGCACCCAGCTCCCTGCACCCTGCCCAGCACCCAGCTCCCTGCCCGGCTCCTGGAACCCAGCTCCCCCTGCCCTGCCCTGGCTCCCTGCACCCTGCCCAGCACCCAGCACCCAGCTCCCTGCCCGGCTCCTGGAACCCAACTCCCTGCCCGGCACCCGGCTCCCCCTGCCCTGCCCCGGCTCCCTGCACCCTGCCTGGCACCCAGATCCCCTCCACCCTGCTGGGGACCTGGCTCCCCAGGCCACCTCCACCCTGCCCCACATGCTGCCCACTGCTGCCCTAGACCTTGTCCCCCGCTGCCACCTCCTACTCCCCCAGGCCTGGCCCGCCTGCTGCCTGCTGCTCCCGGTATGTGAGGCTCCCTGTCCCATGGCTCTGGGTGACTGCCCAGCTCTGCCAGTCCCCTGACCGGCCGAGAGCACGTCCCGGGCTGCAGCATCCAGGCCCCTACCACTGAAATGCCACCACGCCAGGCCATGCTGTGCCTCCTGCTGCCCAGTGCCCCGCCCTGCGACGGGCATGGCCAAGCCACAAGCCCAGTCACTCCCGCGGTGCCCACCCCTGTTCTTGCCCTCCCTGGCGAGCGCCAGCTGGTGGGGGAGGGGATGATGGGGCCGCCAGCAGCGGCGCAGGAATTAATTTCACTGCCAAGGGCCTGGGGCTGCTTCGCTCCGTAGCAGCTGGAGGGGAGGGAGCCCATGCGGAGCAGGGGGAGGGGTTGAGGGTGCTGGGGGGGGCCTGCCCAGCCAAGCCCTGTGGAGCTCACTGCCCAAGGGTGCTGTTGGGAACGCTGGGGTCCCCACGGGCGTGTCCAGGGCCCAGGGCCTGGGGGCTCCCCACCTTCCCCAGAGGCAGCTGGCTCTGGCTGTGCCCAGGAACAGGGCTAGCTTGGGGGGGGTCCCCGTGTGGGCGCATGTGCAGACACGTGTGGCTGCGTGTGCTGGCAGCATGCACACGCGTTCCCGGGAGGACGGCCAGGCGTGTGGGAGCACATGTGCCTGTGTTGCTGTGTTGCTCAGCGTGTGACACGCATGTTGGGGCGTGCTGGCCCCTCCATGCCCCTCCCCGGGGGCTCCCCACGCTGCGCTGCCCTCGCTCCCTCCTCGAGAGCCATGGGCCAGCCCGACGGGCGGCAGGTGCAGACACAGCTTCTCCCCGCCGGCCCCACGCGGCCTTGCTCCACAGCGTCTGCGCCAGCCCCAGCGAGCTGCCTGGCAGCGCCCCGTGCCCGGTGCCAGGGGGGCACCTGGCTCCACCTCCGCTGACCTTTCCCCTCAGCTCCTCTCCCTGCCCAGCCCCACTGCAGCGCCGGGGCCCAGGGCGGCTCCAGCTCCTGCGGGCGCAGCTTTACCTGCGGGAGCCGGGGCTGGGGGCTGCGAAGGCGGCAGCAGCTGGCTCTGGCGGGCAGAGGGCAGAGGGCAGGGACAGGAGCCGCAGCGTCAGCCGCCTGGCCTGGCAGGGCTGCAAGGAGACGGCCACAGCCCTCGGCACAGGCACAGGAGCAGGGGCAGGGCTGGCGGGGGGGGGGGCGGGG
>NW_020688312.1:0-2207 GCF_002925995.2 Terrapene triunguis | reverse complement strand
TTCCTGTCGTCTAAATAAACCTGCTTTACTGGCTGGCTGAGAGTCCTGGTGAATCGCAGGAAGCCGGTAAAGCAGGTTTATTTAGACGACAGGAACAGAGTCCAAGACAGGTCTTGCAGGTACAGACAACAGGACCCCCCCCAGTTAGGTCCAGCTTGGGCTCCCAGGGGGGTCAGAGTCCCATCTGGGCTCCCCTCTATTACACCCGCCAGCCCCTGCCCCTCCCCCTCCCCCTCCAGCGTCTCTCACCCAGCTCCCCCCCCCCTCCTTTGTCCAGCTTCCCGGGCAAAGGTGTCACCTGGCGCCAGCCCACTCCTGGGTTCTCACGTTACATGCTCAGGTATCCTCCCTCGGCCAGTCTCCCATCCCCCATGCAGACCGTCCCAGCCAACCTCCCCACTCAGCATTCAAACATTAAGAACAGTCCCAGTTCGTCACATAGCCGCACTGCAATTTCACAAGGAGAGCAGCCAGCGGGAGCCAGGCGTTCAGTAGAGACCTCATGGCACACTGGGGTGACCCAGTATGTACCTGCCACCCCAGAGATCTCAGTCACCCCCAAATCCCAGCTGGGCCCCCCCAGTCTGCTCGGGCTCCCCCATTGCCCTCCTCTGGGCTCCCCCATATTCTGCCGAACGAGCTCCTCTGCCTCCACGCTACAGCCTCCCCCACACTCTCAGTCCCCCATAGCTCCCTCTTTTGCTTCCAGCCCCCCCAAGCCCCCCCCGTGCTCCCAGCCCCCCCAAACTCCCCCCGTGCTCCCAGCCCCGCAAGCTCCCCCATGCTGCCGGCCCCCCTGAGCTCTCCCCTCTCCTGGCAGTCCTGGTGGGTGCTAGTGAGCCAGACGGAGGGGCTGAGCCAGATCCTGCGGCGCCATGCGGAGGACCTGGCCGCCGGGCCCCTGAACAAGCTGACCCTGCTGATCCGCGACAAGCAGCAGCTACGCAAGGCCTACAGCGAGCAGTGGCAGCAGCTGAACCAGGACTACGTCAGGGTAGGAAGGGCCCCGTGCCCCACCAGCAGGGCCCTCAGCGACCCCCCAACCCCTGGGGCTGCTCCAGGGCGCCCGGCCAGCCCCACAGAGCTGTGGGCAGTGTGCAGTGGCAGGTGTGAGGCCCTCTCTGCCATGGGGTCGGGTGTTTCCTCGCCTGGGAGACGCCCTTCTTCCCTGGGGCAACTGCAGCCTGGCACCCTCATTCCCAGGCTGCCCGCTGAGCCAGGCGTGGGATATACTGCCAGGAGCCAAGCGCTGCCTCTGGCTCCGGCCACCTCTCTGCCAGCTCTGCCTGCCCCCCCCCCCCCCCCCCCCGCGCTCTTCCCCCCCCACGCCCTCCCCTGGGCTCTGCCTGCGCCCCCCACGGCCTCCCCCGGCTCTGCCCATCCCCCTCATTGCCCTGGCCTCTGCCCAACAACCCAGTCACCCCTCTGGTCTCTGTCCTGCCCCCCAGGCACCTCCCTTGGGGCTCTGCTGAGCCCCTGCTGTGGGGCACAGGAGGTTACGCCCCTCACACCGAGTGTTTGTGTCATTCACAGACAAGCCAGCAGGAGCTGGAGAAGCTGAAGTCGCAGTACCGGAGCCTGGCCCGGGACAGTGCCCAGGCCAAGCGCAAGTTCCAGGAGGCCAGCAAAGGTGGGTGCCCAGCCCCACCCCTGCCCCACGCCGCTCCCAGCCTGAGCTGGGGTGAGTGACACTGAGGGGGGCACCGAGCATGCTCGGGACGCCAGCAATGGGGCTGCTCTGCCTGAGGCCAGGCCTGACCCCCAAGCTCCCTGCGGCTCTGCCACCCCCTGGCTCCGGCTGCCAGCAAGGCCCTTCTGTCATGGAGTCCAGGGCGACGCTCTGGAACTGCTCCCTACGCAGCCAGGCAGGACTCTGGGGGAGCCTCCTTTCTCAGAGCAGACTGTCTCCAGGCAAGAAGCTTCCACAGCTTCGACCTTCCTGGGTCTGACCCCGGAGCATTCAGCCTCCCCTGCCCCACCATGCGCTTCCCACAGCAAGTCCTCCCGGGCGGGGTCCTGGGGAAGCCAGAGGGTCCTGCACCCCAACTCCGCTGTCAGACGAGACTCTCAGCCAGTGTAAAATGGAAGGTTTATTAGTCGACAGGAACACGGCGTAAGGCAGAACTTATTAGCACAGAAATCAGTGACTTTCAACCAAGTCCATCTTGGGGGGAGGAGAGTCCCCTGCGCCCCAAGCCAGCTGCCTG
>NW_020688311.1:0-1312 GCF_002925995.2 Terrapene triunguis | reverse complement strand
GGTGTTAGCGGGGGGAGAACTGTCAGCCCAGCGAGTGTGTGTGTGTGGGGGGGGAGGGCAGGTGTGACTGTGGGAGGGTGTTTGGGGGGCTGTATAGGGAGCTGTGTAGGTGTTTGGGGGTGTACAAGGAGCGGGGGGGTGTCCATATGTGGGGGTGTTTGTGTAGGTGTGTAGCGAGGTCCCTGCAGGAAGGTGTAGGGGGGTGTTTGTGTGCACGTGAGCATGTGTGTGTAGCCGTGTGTCTGTTCAGGGCCTCGAAGGAGGGTGTGTGTGTGTGGTGTTGTGTAGCTGGGGGTTGTGTTGTGTGGTGTAGCTGCATGCAGAGGCCCCTGTGGCCGAGCTGGCCCTTTAAGGGGCTGTGTGCTCAGCAGCACCTGAGCCAGGTGTAAACCCTCCCCCCCCCAGGTGAAAGGAGGGCCAGCCCGGGGGTCATGTGACCAGGAGCCAGGCCGGCTGGGAGAGGACACCAGCTGGGGGGTTGTGGGGCTGGTCTGGGGTCAGGGGCCAGGCTGGGAGGCCAAGGGGAGAAGCAGGCCCCTGAGATGGGCCCAGCTGCCCCTGCCTGCACAGGGGGGCTGATGGGACGCTGAGCCCCTGGGAAGGGTTGGGCTGGGCTCCTGCCCGGGGCTGAGACCTGCACTGACCTGCCACTGGAGGGAAACTGAGGCAGCAGAAGGGTCTGAAGCCAGACCAGGTAGGTCCCTGTTCCGGGCGGTGTGACCCTGGGGGGGGCGGGTCTGAGCTCTGCTTTCACCTGGGCCCCTCTGGCTACCGAGGGCAGCGTTCGATGGGCCTGATTTCACAGGCACCCCCCAGCTCTGCCGGTGCCCCTCACTCCCGACCCGCAGCCCCTGCTAGCCCAGCCCTGCGCTCCCCCCCCCCAGCTCTGCCGGTGCCCCTCCCTCCTGCCCCACAGCCCCTGCTAGCCCAGCCCTGCCCCCCCCAGCTCTACCGGTGCCCCTCACTCCCGACCCGCAGCCCCCTGCTAGCCCAGCCCTGCCCCACACCAGCTCTGCCGGTGCCCCTCACTCCCGACCCGCAGCCCCTGGCTAGCCTAGCCCTGCCCCTCCACTCAACCCCCCCCTTGCAGTAACTGCCAATGCTCTCTCTGCCCCCCCGCCCCCCGCTGGCTCGGAGGCTGCTTATCCCTTGATCTCTGGCGCGTCTCTGATCTCTGGGCACCGGCGCTGGCTCCTTTCATCCCTCCTTGTTTCCGGAACTGCAGGACTGGCAGCGGGGGGTATCACTGCCTGGTGTGTGGCTGTCGTGCCCCGGGCGGGCGAGGCGTGGGCGGCTGGGGGTGGGCCTGGGC
>NW_020688310.1:0-11455 GCF_002925995.2 Terrapene triunguis | reverse complement strand
GATGCATATATATATATATGCATCCGAAGAAGTGGGTTGTAGCCCACGAAAGCTTATGCTCTAATAAATTTGTTAGTCTCTAAGGTGCCACAAGTACTCCTGTTCTTTTTGCGGATACAGACTAACACGGCTGCTACTCTGAAACCTGTCTTTTGAAATTAAGAACCCTAATTGCAGATCTATTTTTTTATCTTTCCATTTAGTTTAAACTGAATTAGCTCATGATCACTTGAACCAAGGTTGTCTCCTACAACTAGCTGTTCTAAGAGGTCCTCACTACTCATGAATGCCAAATCTAAAATAGCATCAGCTGGTTTGGTGGCTATTTGGTGAAGAAATCTGTCAGCTATCACATCCAGGAAAATCTGGGCCCTACTATTATTAGTAGCACTTGTCCTCCAATCTATATCTGGGAAGTTAAAGTCTCCCATAATCATAAAAAGGTCTCTATCCATATCCAAATCAGATGTGTGGGGGGAGGGGGTCTCTAGCATACCCCAAGCACTATCCAGGGGAGCCTCTGGTAGCTTTCTTCTCCAAAGTGATTTTGACCCAAACAGACTCTGTTTTATCCATTCCATCACTTCTGATTTCTTTACAGTTTAACTCCTTATTAATATACAATTCTACTCCACCACCTTTGCCTTTATTTCTGTCTTTCCTGAACGGCACGTACCCTTCAGTTCCTGTACTCCACTCATGACTACTATTCCATCATGTTTCTGTTAACCCTATAATATCTGGTTTCACTTCCTGCACTGGTGGTTCTAGTTCCTCTATTTTGTTACCCAGGCTCCTTGCATTGGTGTACAAACATCTTAACTGTTGCTGCTTGGCTTCACTCAGATTCCTCACCCGATTGAGTACAGTTATTCTACTTACAGTATTGCCTACCTGACTTTAGCTTCATTGGTATTGGCACTATCTTTCCTCTTACTGTCCATTCTCCTACATACTGCTCTTCCTTTCCCCATTGGAGTATTCTCTCTTGACTTTCCTGCCGGTCAATATTAGAATAAGGCATGAGGATTACATGAGCATCTCCCAGCAGTCTCCCCCGAGTTCCTAGTTTAAAGCTCTTTTAATCAGTTGTGCCATCCTCCACTCCAGCAGTCTATTTCCCTCCCTATTCAGGTGGAGTCCATCCCATGAGAACAGTCCTCTGTCCGTGAATGCATCCCAGTCATGAAATATCCCCAAACCCTCCTTGTAGCACCACTGCCTGAGCCATCTGTTGATCATCATAATCTTGTCTTGCCTTCACTCTCCTCCTCTAGGGCCAGGCAGAATCCCACTGAAGATCACCTGAGCCTCCATTTCTTTAAGTGTCTTCCCCAGCTTGGCATAGTCTCCTTTGGTGCATTTCAGTGAGAATCTAGCAGTATCATTTGTTCCCCATGTGAAGGACAATCAGTTAATTCTTTACTGCTTCCATTAGAATTCTTTTCAGCCTCCGGTCCACATTCTGTACCTTAACTCCTGGCAGACAGCACATTCGTCTGTTCTCCGGATCAGCTCTGGTGACAGGCCTGTCTGTTCTTCTTAGTAGGGAGTCCCCAATCATGTAGACCTTCCTTTTCTTGGTTTTGTTGTGATTTTCTGGCCTTCCTCCCAGGGCCAGCTCCAGGGTTTTTGCCACCCCAAGCGGCGGAAAAAAAAAGCAGCGCTCGCGATCAGCAGCACCGCGGCGGCGGCCCCACCGCGCCGCTTCATTCTTCTGCGGCAATTCGGCGGCAGGTCCTTTCCTCCGAGAAGGACTGAGGGACCTGCCACCGAATTGCCTCTGAAGAGCCGGACGTGCCACCCCCTTCCATGAGCCGCCCCAAGCACCAGCTTGCTGTGCTGATGCCTGGAGCCGGCCCTGCTTCCTCCTGTTCCTTCTGATTGCAAGTCCTCTTGTCTTTTGTTCACACTTGCAATCTTTTGTGAGTCATCCTGTATCCTTCCCCTCTTCTTATAGGACTAGCCGTTCTTCTCTTCTTCCTTGACCTCCCACCTTCTGTGACTGCCTGCTGTGCCCCTTCTTCATTTTCCAACTCAGCAAACCTATTCCTGAGCTCTATTTCTCCTTCATTAGCCAGTCTTTCCCTCTGCCTGGTTCTCATAGTCACATGCTTCCAGTGGCTGCATTCCTCATCCAGCAGTCTCCCCTCAGAGTTCATCAGTGCAGCTTGCATCTGCCAGTCTTGACTTTTCCCTTCAGCCTTCTCTTGTCTTCCCTCCATCATCTGCTTGAATCCCCATCAAAACTAAACAACCATAGTTTCCACTTGCATCTCCAAGTCTCTGATCTTCTTTTCCATCTAGTCTAACAGGCAGCACTTCATACAAACCAAGCTCTTTTTGTGTACCCGCTTCCGGATAATTTACATCCTGCAGCTTCCACATCTGATTGTCTTCATTGTCTCACCCATTCCTTGTCTCACTACCACTGCTGCCTCTGTATCTGTCACAGCCTTCCCGCCTAAGCTCCTGTCATGGAGAAAATAACAAATCCCCAAACAAAATCCCCCCCCCAATGAACACCAAAGCAGAAACAGACCACTACACACTCCCTTCCCCAACCTCCCACTCAAACGCCCCTGTTTTCAGCTCTGTTTGCTGGTTCCTGTGCCACTGGATGGCTGCTTGGCTGCCTTTATAGACCCCCAATCAGAGAAGCCCCACTGCCTAATCAGGGAAGCCCTGCCCCCTAATCTGAACTCTGCTTCTCTCACAAAAAACTATGCTCTACCAGCCACAGCAAAAAAAAAAAAAAAAAAAAAAAAAAAAAAAAAGAAAAAAACCCACACAAAACTACAAAAACTCACTCACTGTCCCCTATGGAATAGGTGCTTGCCTCCTTCCTTCTCCTCCCACTGAACTCCCACTCAAACTCGCCTGTTTTCACCTCTTATTTATTTATTTATTTACTTATTTTTGCTGGCTTCTGTACCAGCCATTGGATTGTGTTATAGCTTTCTCTGCTAAATTGAGCTCATTATCAAGTCATTCCTTAATCTTCTCATAGCTCTTCTCTGAACCCGCTCCAATTTATCAACATCCTTCTTGAATTGTGAGAACCAGGACTGGACACAGAATTCCAGCAGGGGTGTCACCAGTGTGAAATACAAGGAAGTTCTGTGACCTGTGTTACACAGGAGATCAGACTAGATGATCACTTCTGGCCTTGGAATCTATGAATCTATGCTGCAAAAGTTTGAATTGCACATTACACAAATAAGTCAAATATATGAAACAGAGTGACTTGAACTGAATGTGACTGACACATGCTGTAAATTCATTTTGTGTGATGTGCTACCAAGCAGAGAATGTCATAAGTGGAAGGGGTAAAGAAGGATTTTGTACTATATTTTATTGTTTTTCAAATATCTATATTTGAAAGGATACATAGCAAGTTACAAATATAAAACAAAGTACTTTTTTTTTTTAGTTTAGCTTATGTCACTGGGGAAGGGGTTTAAGGCAAACTGAAAAAGGTCCCTATTATACCAGAATAAGGGGGTCCACATAGGAGTTATACCAGTATAATTACACCTGCATAACCAGTAAAACTTTCCCATGTAGACCAGGCCTTAAGCTCCACAGCATGTCACAGACACAGCCTCTCCTTTCAGGTGTTCTGTATCATCCTTCTCTCTAGAGGCCACCTGCCTCAGTTCCAGTCTAGCAAACAGTCTTCCACAGGTTAATTGTTCTGGTTTCAGCCATTAACCAGCTCACAACATTTAGAGACAGAGATCACCCATTTTTTAATTCTCTCTGGATTGGTATTGACTAGGAAAAGTGGCTGAGTTTAGCTCAAGGGTTAGCTAACATGTGCTAGCTAAGCCTGTCCTAACTTGACCTGTTTTCCAGTGCAGATACAGTGAGACACCATTAGCTCAGTTTTAGCTGGTCAAGTTGCAGCCTAGGCAGTTGTGAGAGATCACCATTCATTACCTATGAAAGCAATCCAGCTCCCCTCTGGTCTAATTTTCTGTGTGTCTTGGTTCCTTTAACAGTGAATTTCAAGGTGATTGGACCTGATCATCCCATCATGGTCTCTGCAGGTGAAGATGCCCTGTTACCCTGTCACCTCTTCCGTAACACAAGTGTTCAGAAGATGGAGGTGCGCTGGTACCGATCCAAGTTCTCTGAACCTGTCCATCTGTATCAGAATGAAAAAGATCAGGCTGAGCAGCAAATACCAAATTATCAGGGCAGAACAGAGCTGCTGAAGGATGGTATTGTGGATGGAAGCATTGTCCTGCGTATACGCAACATCACCCCCTCTGACCATGGGCAGTTTATCTGTTTCTTCCGATCAAGCAGATTTTATGCGGAAGCCACTCTGGAACTGAAGGTGACAGGTCAGTAACTTGGGCTGCTAATTTGAATTCCCAGCAGAATAATAATTTATTTTGATGTGGAACTTGATGTGTCTCATTTTCATGCGAGTATCCAGAATTCCCTTCTATCTGCCAGTTATTTCCCATCAGTTGTTCAGGAGCCTATGCCCTGGGCATAAGCTAACAGATTTCAATGTGTGTCTCTCCACACTCTGGGTGTTCTTTTCACATCTTTGTTGTGCAAGAACTGTGAGAAAATCTATAAGTACCTACATGGGAACAAATATTTGATAATGGCTCTTCAGTCTAGCAGAGAAAGGTGTAACACAAGCTAATGGCAGGAAGTCGAAGCTAGAGAAATTCAGACTGGAAATAAGGCATAATTTTTTAATAGTGAGAGTAATTAACTATTGCAGTGGTTCTCAAATTGTGGTCCGCGAGCTCCATTCAGGTGGTCCGCAGATAGTTCCCTCTAAGGCCGCACATGAGAGAATGAAGGGCCACCCACCCAGGCGTGGCTCCACTAATTAGGTGCCTGGACCCTGGAGAAGACACACATGTAAGGTGAGGTTGTGGCCTTGGGGGGAATAGGGGGTAGGTGGGAGGGGGCAGTGGGGTGAGAAGAGGAGGTGGGGGGAATTTGGGACGTACAGGGCTGCAGCAGCCAGAGAAAGGCGACTTTCCCCAGCTCCAGGGCTGCGGCTGCTGGGGAGGGAAGGCCCTCCTTCCCAGCCTCAGCTCTCTGGCTGCTGGGGCCGGGGAGAGACCCCCCTCCTTCCCAGTCCCAGCTCTGTGGCTGCTGTGGTGAGGGAGAGACCCCACTCCTTCCCAGCCTCAGCTCTGTGTCGGCTGTGGTGGGGGAGAGAGGCACATCCATCGCATTAGAAAGGTAAGCATACTGATATTAAAATATGAGTTGTGTGATTTTATTTGTAGAACAAAAAAAAATGTTGTTTATTATTAAGGTGTTTTTTTATCCAACGCGCTTTACAATAGTTAGTTAATGGTACAACAACTTTTGGAAAGATCGTTAAGTGGTCCGCTGAGACCCTCAGCAATTTTCAAGTGGTCCCCAAACAAAAAAGTTTGAGAACCACTGAACTATTGGAACAACTTACCAAGGGTTGTGGTGGTGTCTCCTTCACTGGCAATTTTAAAATCAAGATTGGCTGTTTTTCTAAAAGATCTGCTGTCAGAATCATAATGGTCTTGGAATCTATGAATCTGTGAATGAACCTATGAAAGACTTTTAAAGACTATTAGACCTTTAATTTTGGAGAAAACAGCAAGAGGAGATAAAAAGGTGAAGAAAAATGCTTGAAAATCAGCTCTTGTTTCTTGCCACACAACTTCTAAGGGTGTGTGCAGGAGAAAGAGAAACATCCTTTTCTGATGACTTGAAGTGTCCATCCTAGAAAGGGCTGGAAACTACAGAGAGAGCAGCATCTACATCAGCAGGACCAGATCTTTTATTTCTTCTTTTGATTATGTTTCTTTGTCTTTGACCTACACTGACTGAGATCCAAATCCACTTTGGGACTCGTGTGAAGTGAGGGGTTTCCCCTGGAAAAATACTCAGGGCTCAGCGAGGGGGTAGCTCCAGGTTATTACAACAAAGGCAATGCAGATTCTTTGATTAGAGAATGAATTGTCAGTTGCCTCCCTGCCATGCTTTGTGGGGACATTCTATGAATACTTGAGAGTCCCCAACCCAACTCCCCCCCAGTGTGCAAACAAGGCCTAGCAGAGCCCCGTGTGATATTGCTAGATACAGTATTGATTTCTGGGAGCTGTAGTCTTTGAGGTTAGAGAACTAGCAGGAAGGGTAAGCGCATCTATATGTGCTGAGGCCAGGGGCTGCTGCAGCAGCTGCTTCTGGAGCTGTTTGATGTTGGATTTCACTTTTTTGGTCTCGGCCTCCACTGCTCAACAAAGTGGTGACTAGGATGGCTCTCCTGCCCCTGAATCCACCTGCACCCTTTCTTCAAAGCCTAGGAGAGCTTCCAATTGCTTTTAATGCTTGGATAAGAGTATCTGAGTACAATGTCCTTGCAGTTAATGACAGAGAACTCTCTGAAGTAAGAAAATGTGCTTTGCTTATTTAAGTGCCTTGGAGCAGAAGGGCAGCTATATGTTACACTCTTCCCTTCTGAATAATAAATATGATACAGCACTCTCTGCATTAATTTTTGTGTGTGTCTAAAGTGAATGTGGTAGCTGCATGCTATAAATTCCACCAGCGTGGAAACCAGGGGAATTGACAGATCAGTATATTGCTGCTTTAAGGGAACTGATTGTCACATGTGATTTTTGGCAACATGGCAGATGAAATTATTTGTGATCGGCTCATGGAGAAAACAGCTGTGCCTCGTATTAGAGAACATCTACTGCTTGAACCAGAATTGAAATGGCAGAAAGCTGTAACCATTGCTAATCACATCGAGTCAGCAATGGTGGAGGTGAATATAGTGAGCTCAGGAACAGCAGGTGCGATGCAAGCCGTGCAACCACTACATCTGGACTACAACAAGGCAGCTGAAAAATTACAAGGGCAATGTAAATGAGAAGTAACATGCCCAGTGATTTCAAAACACACAAGGAAAAGAATGTCACCACTGTGAATGTAACACCCCACTACAGACTACACAGGGATCGGCAACTTTTGGCACGTGGCCTGCCAGGGAAAGTCCCTAGCAGGCTGGGCCAGTTTGTTTACCTGCTGCGTCCGCTGCTTTGGCTGATCGCAGCTCCCACTGGCCGCGGTTCACCGTCCAAGGCCAATGGGGGCTGCGGGAAGGGTGGCCAGCATATCCCTCGGGCTGCGCCGCTTCCTGCAGCCCCCATTGACCTGGGATAGTGAACCGCAGCCAGTGGGAGCCGTGATCAGCCGAACCTGTGGACGCGGCAGGTAAACAAACCAGCCCAGCCAGGCCCGCCAGGGGTGCCAAAGGTTGCCGATCCCTGGACTATACTGGAAAGCTTGCAGAGGGAGCTCAGTGGCCTGCAAAAAGAGCGGACATTTCCCTAAGGTATGCTAAAGCAACCCATCCTAATCAACAAGTACGTGCGGTTACCATGCCAGAGGTTACTGCATTGGGTGTGGATGGAAGCAGCTCCACAGACACTGTGGATAAAATAACGTGTGCTGTTCATGTCTCTGCTGCAGCAGGAGTGAAGCTCCAGGTGGTGGAATGAATGTTGAACACTGGCTCAGCAGTTCCTATACTACCTGAATTGATTTGCTTGCAATACTTTGGACATGTATCAGTTACTGAACTGAGCTTACACCTAGTGTGCTACTTGATGAACCACATCCCTGTGCTTGGTTGACTACCTGCAACCCTGACATTTGATACATAATGTGTACCGGCAGAATTCTGTCCTGTGCCTAGGGGTACTGCTATCCTAAACAGCGATTTGTTTCCCTCACTAAACATGTAGGCAGGCAATGGGCACATTGCTTTTACCCCACCTGGCACCACTACAGCACAAACTCTGGTCTCTGCTCTTAACGAGGATGGTACAGAGGAGCCCCAGTGGCTGTGCATTTGGATTTGCTCACGAAATTAAATTTTGACCTCAAGTGACAGCTGTATGACAGAATTTCCCTCTCTACCATTTTCCGTCAGGGATGCTGTAGCACAAGAGGTTAAAAAATTAGTACAAAATGGTGTTATTGAAGAGATTGCATCATCTGAATGAGTCTCACCAATAGTAGTGATAAAGAGAAAGACTGGAAGTATTTGTCTTAGCATAGATTTAAGGGAGCCTAATAAAGCCGTTGTGATTGACAGCTATCCACTCACACATAGAAGAAGCATTGGTGGATCTTTGTGACACAAAGACATTTTCTACTCTCGATCTACAGAATGCATATCACCAAGTTATACTACAGGAGGACAGAGAGATCTCACAGCATTATTACGCTTGAGGATCTATTCCACTTGAAACATGCACCATACGGACTTGTATTGGCACCCAGCATTTTCCAAAGAATAATGTCAGTGATTCTGAAGAATCAGCCTGGAGTCCAGTATTATTTGGATGAAATTATTGTGTTTGGGAAGACTTGCGAGGAACATGAAAAACATTTCCATGCGGTACTAAATAGGGTGACCAGACAGCAAGTGTGAAAAATCAGGACAGGGGGTGGGGGTTAATAGGAGCTTATATAAGAAAAAGACCCAAAAATCGGGACGGTCCCTATAAAATCGGGACATCTGGTCACCCTAGTACTAAACCACATCAAAACTGCAGGGCTGAAACTGAATTTCGCCAAATGCCAATTCTGACAAACAGAGTTGTTATTTCTGGGGCACATAATTTTGGAGACTGGATTGAAACCTGACCTGGACCACATCATGGTGGTTAAAAACCACCACCTCCAAGAGACACACAAACCTTACATGCTTTCTTAGTTTTTATGTCATGGTATGCCAAGTTTATTCTGAACAACACTTCAGTCACAGTTACAAACATACTCCAGGGAATCTCGAGCTTGGCCTGGATGACTGTTGCACAAGTTGTTTTGCAACAGTGAAAGATTTGATTGAAAATAGTCCAGCACTTGCATTGTTTGACCCTGCCTCAGACTACAGACTAGGAGCAACACTTACTCAAATCCAGGATGACAACATGGAGGACACTGTTGCATTTGCTTGAAGAACACTTACAGAAGCTGAGAGGAAGTATTCATCTGTTGAAAAGAAAGCACTTGCTTGCTATGGACTATGGAAAAATGGAGAACTTAGCTCTGGGGCCAGACTTTCAAGTCGCATACAGATCATAGCTCTTTGACGACACTGTTAACTTCTAAAGGACTTGGATGAGTGGGAGGCCAGATTGCTAGATGGTCAGCAAGACTACTGTCTTTCATGTATGTCACAGAATAAAGGCTGGGAATTCAAAATGTGATGCTTGTCCTGCCTGCCCTTGCCGACAGATGGTGACAATGTAGTTGCACTTATAGCAGGCACCCCACATCCGTTACACAAGAATAATTCAAAGCTGCTTACTTAGCATGCCCCATTCAACAAAGATTGCAGGAACAGCTGATAACAAAATGGCTACACAACCCCAAATGCTTGATCCAGCTTTGCCCCTTTACTGTAGCGTACTCAAAACAATTCTGTACTAGACGGATGGGTATTATGAGGTACTGACTGGTTGATTGTACCCGACACACTGCAGACAAAATTCATACATCTGGCACATGATACACATCAAGGGACTGACAGAATGAAAGAGTGTCTATGTGACCTGCATTGGGGCCAAGAATGCATACTCAGGTTGAAGCAGATGTAAAAACGTGCATTACTAGCCAGTTACATGACAAAATGGTGGTGATCATGTGCCACCATTACAGCCTGTTCTTCTTCCAGATGCCACATGGGAAAAGCTTGCCATTGATATTATATGTCCATTATTATATTTATATGTCATCTCTGCTACACTCATCAAGTTCGTGTCAATTGTCTTTAGCAGGGAAGGGAACCTGAAAAATTTGTGTTGGACAATGGAACACAATTTTCCTCACTGGAATTTGAAACCTTTCTGGCAGAAGGGAACATAAGTGGCTCTGTGGATATGGGGAAAGTCGTGGACGTGATATAGCTTGACTTTAGCAAAGCAGTCTCACACATTCTTGCCAGCAAGTTAAAGAAGTATGGATTGGATGAATAGACTATAAGGTGGATAGAAAGCTGGCTAGATCGTCGGGCTCAATGGGTAGTGATCAACGGCTTGATGTCTAGTTGGCACCCAGCAACAAGCGGAGTGCCCCAGGGCTCGGTCCAGTTTTGGGCACCCCCACTACAGAAAGGATGTGGACAAATTGGAGAGAGTCCAGCGGAGGGCAACAAAAATGATTAGGGGGATAGGGCGCATGACTTACGAGGAGCGGCTGAGGGAACTGGGGTTATTTAGTCTGCAGAAGAGACGAGTGAAGGAGGATTTGATAGCAGCCTTCAACTACCTGAAGGGGGTTCCAAAGAGGATGGAGCTCGGCTGTTGTCAGTGGTGGCATGTGACAGAACAAGGCGCAATCATCTCATGTTGCAGGTCTAGGTTGGATATTAGGAAAAACTATTTCACTAGGAGGGTGGTGAAGCACTGGAATGCGTTACCTAGGGAGGTGGTAGAATCTCCATCCATAGAGGTTTGTAAGGCCCAGCTTGACAAAGCCCTGGCTGGGATGATTTAGTTGGGGATTGGTCCTGCTTTGAGCAGGGGGTTGGACTAGATGACCTTCTGAAGTCTCTTCCAACCCTAATCTTCTACGATTCTATGACACTTTAACATTACATGTAGAAAATAATCATGTATTACAATCAAATTGATTGAGAAATTGAACAATTCCATAGAAGTTTGAAAGACAGTCTGGAGACAGCTATGCTGGAAAGAAAAGTGTGGACAACCTTCACTACGATTACTTTTAAATCTACAGGGCTACACGCCATGCCACAACACAAAAGTCACCTGCTGAATTATTGCACGGTAGAGAGATGCATACTAAATTAAACATTGCTGGATTACACGGGCCTATATCTGATATATCATTGCTGCCGGATATCAGACAAACAGTTCAATGAAAACCACAAAAATATAAGATGCAGATAAATGCTGTGGGGTCAGGGAACTGAAATTCAAATGTGGCTTGTTTATAGAAGTATGAAAGCCTGGAATGTTAGGAAAAGGAGAACCCAGGTTCACTTCCCCACTGAAAATTGTTTCTAAAAAGGACTATGACACTCTGTACCTCAGAGTAGCACTCTGGAACTCCCATATTCATCACTGTCATAGAATTATGATATGTTTTGTACAAAGTTTGCCTTGAGAGGTATCATTTTAAAAGTCTTGATCTGTTGAACATTAATATCCTGTTGGATTGTATGTGCTATCATGGTATAGGAAGTTATGAAGTTTTGCTATGTATGTGTTACTGAAATATGTTGTGAGGTTGGGAACACCCACAACCAACTTTTCAGGTGCAACAATGGAAGAGGCAGACAGGGGTTAATGGCTCATCAACACCCATCAAGGAAAGGATCTCAGAAACTGTATACAATGGAAACTTCTCAGAGAGAACACGTAGACAATGGAGACTGCTTGACCAATGGAGACTA
>NW_020688309.1:0-4793 GCF_002925995.2 Terrapene triunguis | reverse complement strand
TTGCAGCAGCGATAGAATAAACTGCAGGTTCAAATCAAGTCTCTGGAATACATCCCCCGCTGGGATGGGTCCTCAGTCCTTTGTTCAAAGCTTCAGCTTGTAGCAAAGTTCCTCCAGAGGTATGAAGCAGGATTGAAGACCAGATGGAGATGAGGCATCAGCCTTATATAGTCTTTTCCAGGTGTAAGAACACCTCTTTGTTCTTACTGTGGAAAATTACAGCAAAATGGAGCCTGGAGTCACATGGGCCAGTCCCTGCATACTTTGCTGAGTCTGGAGGCATATTTGCCTTCTCTCAATGAGTCCATTGTATAGCTGATGGTCCTTAATGGGCCATCAAGCAGGCTAGGCAGAGCTAATCCCAGCTTGTCTGGGATGTCACCCAGAAGCATAGCATAAGTTTGCAATACAGACAGTATAGAGCCAATATTCATAACTTCAACTATAAAACTGATACACACATATAGACAGCATAATTATAACCAGTAATTCATAACCTTGTCTTAGACACCCCATTTGACCCCCTTTATACAAGACTTGGGTGCCACTACAGGACCTTGGTTGCAACAATGATCTATATGGTCCCAGATTATATCAATAACGTCACACCCCCAACGCAAAGTTGATGCAGGAAGGGATGACACAAACATCACTGACTGCATCCCAAGAGCTCCCCATCCTTGGGTCTGTCTCACTACAGCTAGTATTGGGTTAGAAGTTATACCAGTGTATAACAGAAATGGTTTATCAAAGTCATGTTCAATAACATGATTGAACCTCTTTACAAACTCAAGGTAAAACTTAGTTAGAACAATAGTGGATTGGATCTGCTCTTGCAGCATGGTTCCTGAATGTCCCATGTGATCTTGCCAAGAGCTAAAGAAAACAGCTACTTTATTCATACAAGCTCTGGCAAATATTTGGAACCCAATTAACATCAAGTTAATGTAGATATTAAGGTTGTTTACAGTACAGGAATCTTGGCCTTTAGCCATGAAAGCAATATGGTAGTGTGCCTCGGTTTCCCTTTTTATACAGCACATTAGGTCTGGAATGTCTTTTCCCCTGTGAAAAGTTCCAATACTGTTTACAGGCATTAACTGTGACACACCAGTATAACAAGGCCTTTTAACATAAAGTGTGTTCTCATGTATTCCTTTTAACCTGTTCAATGGATTTTCCAAAAGATTAGGCACATTGTACATTTTTACAGTTTGTGGTAATAGCAACACATTTGTTACAAAAATTACCATTAGTAATAATAACAAATTCATTGCAAGTGTCCATCTACAATCATGTTTGTCATGGCACACCTTTGGCTTGATGTCATTGGAGTTTGGGCATTTTAGGGTTAACCTGTGGCTTCCCTTTGCAAAATTCAGTTTTCTCTTTCCTCCTTGTCCTGCAGGATCAAACCCTGATCTCTCTTGCTTAACAGAATTCACTGGCTGACGGGGTGGGCTCTCTGTGCTAACAGCTATTAGCAAGTCCTTCCTCTCCCAGCCAGGCAAGTAATCTGCACTACCACAGACAGGAGCCAGTCCACCAGTTTTCATACCCTTAACTGCTATCATTTCCAAGGCTGGACTCTGTCTTAAAGAGATACCACACAAATCCAAAGAGTCTGAGGGTGAGAGTTTGCTTGCTCTCCCCTGCACCCTCAAGCATTCGGCCATAAAACTGTTCTGCTTTGAAACCCCAGTAACCAAATCTGTCCTTAGACCCTGAAGCACAGACTGCTCACTTAACGAATTAGCATGGAGACAGTCCTGTCCCAACACCATTGTCTTCCCAACACGTTGGCCACACACAGCCACTTGGTTATAGGGCTGCTCCACTTTCTTAACAGCTCTTACTCCATCTGAAACCTTCTCAAAGCTACCCACACTGGATCTTTCAAAAGGAAAGTTAGTGGATCCATTCACAACAGACAACTTCTGGCTGTTAGGAACTGAAACTTCCTTGATTAAATCACTCTCACACCCTTCAGTTGCAGGGAACTGCTTGCACAGATTACCATGAGGAGTCCTTTCCCCAGGAGCTTTTCTAAGCAGCAAATCACCCCTCACAGAAATTTTGCCCTTACCCTCTTCACCTAGGGCTTGCTTTAAAGGAACACTTTTCTGAGCAACAACAGACTCTGTCTGGGTCTTACTTACATCCAGGATCACCTTTGGCCCATCAGGCAGATTTCTACACAATCCCCTTTCAGGCCAACCCATAGACTCATTAGATGAAAGGTCAGAAGCATTCTCCTTTCCTTTGCCACACACAAGCTTAGGAATTTTGTCCTTTTTGCTACAAGTTGTTAAACTGTCCATAGGTACCACAACCAAATTACCTTTCTGCTCTCCTTGTGCCCTGGCTAGGGTATCACCCTGATTAGACAGAGCTGTTACCCCCTTTTCCAACCACACATGAGCAACAGGCAAGATACAAGCACCAGAATTGTCTGGTCTCTGGGATTTTGCTAAGACACTAACTGGATGCAACCTAGTTACAGTGCCATTCTCTCCAGCAGACACAAACTTAGGACCATTCCCTTCCTGGGCTTTAGTTGAATCCAGAACCAAATCTGAGACAATTGAATTACTCTCAACCATCACAGGCTGAAAGGCACCTTCTGTCTGCTCCACAGACAAAAAAGAGTTGGAGACACATTTTCCTTTACTAGACACACAGTTTGGGATTTCATTTCCCTTGTCCCAGCACACCGGGCTGTTCACGGACAACTGCTTGGAGACTGGGGTAGCTTCCTCCATAGGCAAGTCAATACCCCTGACAGACACAGGCACATTTCCTTCACTGTCACTATTCTTCACACAGGAAACAGGTAAGGTATGGGGACACTCATCTTCCACTCTCCTTGCCTTCCCAAACTGCTGACTAGATAAAGCCATCAGCTCACAAGACTGCCTAGGCTCATCCAAAATCTCCTTGTTCTCCTCTCCCTTCACTTGATCTAATTCCAGATTTACTTTTGAGACATTAGATAGACATTCAGAAACTTCATTCACAGCCAAACAGCTACTTTCCAAAGACAAACTTTTGGAGAAACCCTCCATAGGCACAACCTTAGGATCAATCCTCTCCTGTGCCTGGTTTGTGATAACTTGACTGACCATAGCTTTAATATCATTTCCAATCATAATATCCTTAGGGATTGCATCTTTTACTCCCACAACCATGGTGCCCTCAAATCCCTTCCATTTCAGGTGGATTTTAGCCAAAGGCACCCTGACAAAATACTCAGAAAAGGCTACAACAGTCACATCTTCACCTGGCAAATAATCTTCCTTCCTGACAAGACTTACTTTAACCAAAGTGATATCTGCTGCGGTGTCCCTCCATGCCATACACCTTACTCCATTCACTTCTGCACTGCTAATAAACTCTGCATTATTTCCCCCATATTTAGCTTTAATGTGAGTTTTAAGGTCAAATTCTTCAGAGACCACAGAAACAGCATTTGCACACAGGGCACCAATGCTGGGCTCTGTGTAGCTTGCCTGTGAGTTTATAACAACAGGGTTAGCATTGGCCGTGGCATTTGGGGTTGCTGGTTTTGGGCTGCCCTTCAGTGTCGGGCAGTCTGGTCTCATGTGGCCCAGCATACCACAGTGATAGCATGTAACCTGTTCCGTCCTGGGATGTGAGTTCCTACCCTCCAGGCTCCCTTGAACTCCTTTAGAAGAGTCAGGTTTACTTTTAAATCCTTCCCTCCTCTTGAACTGGGGAGAATGTTGATTAGTTTTCCCCGGGGTTTTACACCCTTCTCGAGCCCTGTTTTGGGTATGGGCATCCGCAATCTCTGCTGCCCGTAGGACTGACTCAGGGTCCCTATCACACACAGCTGCTCTCACATTGTCAGGCACAATGTCTAAGAACTGTTCCAAAGTTATTAAATCCAGCAGTTTTTCAAAACTCCCATGCGCCTTGGCTCCCATAACCCACTTTTTAACAAAACCCATCAGCTTATGAGCACATTCTACAAAAGTACAATCATTAGACATCTTAAACTTTCTAAACTTAACTCTGTAAGATTCAGGAGTAACCTTGAACCGCCTTAACACAGAATCTTTAAACCGCCCATAATCCAAGGCTTCTTGTTCCCCCAAGTCATTAAATACCTCCCTGGCTTTTCCAGTCAGTCTGGTCAGCAGGACGGGCATTCGCTGGTCATCGGGGATCTGGTACAGATTGCAGAGGCGTTCAAAGGTAGACAAAAACTCCTCTATATCCTCAGTATCATTGTAAATGGGACACATCCTTTCCCAGTTTTTCTCATGGCGGGGGGGAAGTGGAGTACCAGGTGGGGATGACTTTCTCCGCTCTTCCATTACTTGGAGCTGCAGTCTGGCCGTCTTCTGTTCCATCCTGCGAGTCTCCTGTTCAGCAGCGAGCAGCTCTAGACGCCCCTTACGAGCTCTCTCCTCTCTCTCATCAGCCTCCTTCTTTCTTTGATCGGCTTCCTTCTCTAATTCTGCTATCTTTTGCTTCTCCAGCAATCGAAGATCTGCTAGCTTCTGTTCATGCTCAAATTGCAGTTTACTTATTGCCTTTTGCACTCTAATTTTTTCTGCATCTTCTGCAGCCTCAGGTAGGGGCTGTGCTCTTGCCCCCTGATCACTGGCCATTAACAGATTTCTCAGTTCTTCCTTTGTAGCTTTCTTTCTAAAGCTTATCCTCTTTTCTGAACACAAATTTTCCATGGCTTTTTTGCCAAGTCCCTCATATGCTCTTTGCTCAGCCATTGCAGCAGCTCTTTAACCAACAAAACTCTCAATCCCAAA
>NW_020688308.1:0-2835 GCF_002925995.2 Terrapene triunguis | reverse complement strand
CGGGCTCTGCGCACCCAGAGAGGCTGCCTGGCCGGCCCTGCTACCCCGCGGGCTCCCCAAGGCCAGACGGGGGGCGGGCATGGAAGGAAGAAAAGGGGGGCTGGGGGTGTGGGGTGGGCATGGAAGGAAGAGAAGGGGATGCTGGGGCTGTGGGGCGGGCATGGAAGGAAGAGAAGCGGGGCTGGGAGTGGGTGGGAGTTGGGGAGACCGATGGGCTTTGCAGGGGCCTAGGGAGGGAAGGAGCCGGACTGGGCCAAGGGGGCCCTGGCACGCTGCAGAGGAAGCCCCAAGTGAGGGATGTGCTTGAAGGGGGGCACTGCCAGGCTAAGAGGGAGGAGAGGGTCTGGGAGGCTGTCCAACGGCTGGAAGCCAGGTGCAGCTTCTGGGACCAGGTGGGCCACTGGAGAGGGGTAAGGCCCAGCTGGCAGGGCAGGGCCTGACCCAGGGACACTGGGGAGAGCGCTGGGCAATGCTTAGTTAGAGGGCTGAGCTGCTGACGCTGACCGGGACCTCGCAGGCCCCAAACCGAAGAGAGCAGGGGGCAGGAAGTGGCCCAGGAGAGGCTGGTCAGGTGCACCAGGAAGAGGGAACCGAGACACTGCACATCTCTCCCCCTTGGGCCCTGGGCAGGGACTCACTGGAGCAGGACAGTTGGGTCCCCCTACTGCAGTGATTTTCAGACTTTTTTCTGGGGACCCAGTGAAGAAAATTGTTAATGCCCGTGACCCAACAGAGCTGGGGCTAAGGGGTTTGGGATGTGGGAGGGGCTCAGGGCTGGGGCAGAGGGTTGGGGTGTGGGCTGTGACTGGGAATGAGGGGTTCAGGGTGTGGGAGGAGTCTCTGGGCTGGGACAGGGGTTGGGATGCGGGAGGGGGTCAGGGCTGGAGGTGCAGGCTCGGGTGGGGCTGGGGATGAGGGGTTTGAGGTGCAGGAAGGGGTTCTGGGTTTTGGGGGGCCTGGGGCAGGGGATTGGGGCATGGGGTTGGGGTGCGGATTACCTCCGGCGGCTCCCGGTCAGCGGCGCAGCCGGGGTGCAGAGGCAGGCTTCCCGCCTGTCCTGGCACTGCGGACTGCGCTGCGCCCTGGAAGCAGCCAGCAGCAGGTCTGGCTCCTAGGTGGAGGTGCGCAAGCTAATGGGATTTTGGAGCCGGTGCTCGGGGCAGGGGCAGCGCGTGGAGCCCCGTGGCCCCCCTGCCTAGAAGCCGGACCCGCTGCTGACTGCTTCTGGGGCGCACCACGGTATTGGAGCTGGGCCGCACCGCCGATGGGACTTTTAACATCCCTGTCGGCGGTGCTGACCAGAGCCGCTAGGGTCCCTGGGTGCTGAGCAAGGCGACCCAGTGCCTTACATGCCGTGTCCTAGTACTGGGTCACGACCCAAACTTTGAAAAACGCTGCCCTACTGTCCCTTCACCCCTCGTCCGTCTGGGAGAACTCTGGAGCACTGGGAATTGACAAGCTGCTACTTGAGTCCATCCTCGGTGAGTTGATCACCCCTGCCAGGTCTCTGGGGGCGGAAGGACTGATGAGCCACGGCCTGCCCACTAGGCCTGCTGGCCTTAGGCTGACCAGGTGTCCCGATTTTTATAGGGACAGTCCTGATATTTGGGGCTTTTTTTTATATGGGCTCCTATTACCCCCCACACCCCGTCCCGATTTTTCACACTTGCTATCTGGTCACCCTAGCTGGCCTCCGACTGCAACCTGCTACAAATGCGGACAAATTGCTCTTCAATTGGACTAAAAAGTTACTGCAGCTAGTGAAACGGGGAAATCTGCCATGCCGAGACACAGACACTCACACATATCCCAAAACATCCACAGACACCAACTCACTCACAAAACATCAACAGCCACTCACACAGCAGCTCTGGCAGACACACTCGCTCTCACACACACACAGCCCTTCGCAGATAAGCTGGGGTACAAGTGGGCCGTGGAGACAGAGCTCCCCTCTGGTTCTGAAGGGGCATCTGATTCTGGCTGGGGCAGGTTGTCAGACTGGGCAAGGAACCTTGCCCTATCCCTGCCCATGCTGTACCTCTCCTGTGGGTAATGCAGCACCTTTCCCCAGCATTAAATCCACCTATTTAAATTAGGGCTGTCAATAGGGGTGACCAGACAGCAAATGTGAAAAATCGGGACTGGGGTGGGGGGGTAATAGGAGGCTATATAAGTAAAAGACCCAAAAATCGGGACTGTCCCTATAAAATCAGGACTTCTGGTCACCCTAGCTGTCAAGTGATTTAAAAAATTAATTGCGATTAATCGCACTGTTAAGCAATAATAGAATACCATTTATTTAAATATTTTGGATGTTTTCTACATTTTCAAATATATTGATTTCAATTACAACACAGAATACATGTCCACTCAGTCCTACTTCAGCCAATCGCTCAGACAAACAAGTTTGGTTACAATTTGCAGGAGACAATGCTGCCCACATCTTGTTTACAATGTCACCTGAAAGTGAGAACAGGTGTTCTCAAGGCACTGTTGTAGCCGGCATCGCAAGATATTTATGTGCCAGATGTGCTAAATATTCATATGTCCCTTCATGCTTCAACCAACATTCCAAAAGACATGCGTCCATGCTGATGACGGGTTCTGCTCAATAACAATCCAAAGCAGTGCGGATAGACGCATGTTCATTTTCAACATCTAAGTCAGATGCCACCAGCGGAAGGTTGATTTTCTTTTTTGGTGGTTCTGGTTCTGTAGTTTCCGCATCGGAGTATTGCTCCTTTAAGACATCTGAAAGCATGCTCCACACCTCATCCCTCTCAGATTTTGGAAGGCACTTCAGATTCTTAAACCTTGGGTGGAGTGCTGTAT
>NW_020688307.1:0-14436 GCF_002925995.2 Terrapene triunguis | reverse complement strand
CTCTCTATACCCGTTCATAAGCCGACCCCCTTCTCTGGTGCTTCCCTTTTTTACTAAAAAAATTCGGCTTATGAATGAGTATATACGGTAGTATTTGTGTCAAGCTGCATTTGGATGGAAATTGGAATTCAGTTAAAAGTGTATTGTAAAATGCATTTTTTTACTTTATGACGCCACTTTACATGTGCTGATATATAACAAAGTTTCCGAAAACACGTTTTGCATTTAAAACTAAATGTAATTAAGCAGAATGGAAGTATTAGCTGTAGTTCACAAATTGACTGATTGTTTCTGATCACTATGATCCAGAATTTCAAAAGTAAGTGTGCTTAGGGAGCTAAGACACTTTTGAAAAATCCCACTAGGCACCTAAATCTGGCCTCACTTCTCAAAACTAGATCTTATCCTCTCCATAACTAGTTTTTAATCCTAGATTGGATTAGGAAAACAAACTTTCCTGCTTTTTCATCTTCCAGTTAGTTTCTCAACTTTGAATAAAATAATCCACATGAAGAAAAGTCTCTCCACATTTGCTACTTAAACTGAAACCCAGAAGTAATTAAGGCAAAAGTTTTTCTGCACAATAAAAACTGAAAGTACTTACATTTGGAAAAAAAATACCAGCATTTGCTCCATTGTAATATGAATACTTCATGCAGTACTTGACTTTGGGATTCTTAGAAACCTTGAGTTGACCTCAAAATAAAGATATTTTACCCTAATTCTGTACATAATTAAAAAAAGGTATGCCGCCTTTTAACGCCTTAAAATTTGAGGATTACTCAGTGATGCAGCATATTTTTATTTACATAATTGTGCTGTATTAGAGTAAATGTAGGCCTTAACATAAGTTGTCAATTTCAAGTCTCATTTTAAACAGGGTTGTGGGGTTTTTTTTTTTAAAATGCATTTAAGTAAAAGAAGACTTACCTGATTTTAAGTCACTGTTTTTTTTTTAAACAAAGAATCAAAATGTATTATTCACCTTATAGAAAAACATTTGTGAAAGAAACAGATTTTGCAGCTTGTTCAGATTCAAACACTCAAAGAAACTCAGTGAAAGCTGATAGAATGTCATCTACACTGAAAATGTAGATGAGATTTTTCTGGACGTGCATCTCCCCTTCTAATGATCTGATCCTTAGAAATGTGACACTGTTGTCATGCTTACCTTATTCCAAATACTCTGTCTATCAGAAAGCCTCCAAAGAAACAGAGAACCACATTGGGCCAGGAATACCAGGCATATAATGCCATGAATGTAGCGGTGTTCACCTTCATATCCTAAGAATATGCACAATTTACAAAAAGAGAGTGTCATTTAGCACTATTTTAATTACAGTGACAAGACAGCATCTAATAATGAAAACATTAAAAATGCAGCCTTCCTTTTAAGAGATAAACGGTCATCAGGTGTTTAGAAATCCAAAGGCAAGTCTTGATAAATCCAATTACCATAGGTAAGGAGAAAACTTCCAGGGGCAAAGGGTAAGCCTTGCCTATAAAGCTTCTGTAGAATCTGAATGGGAAGATTTTTAAAAGGCACAAAAGGACACTTAGGCACCCATTGAAAGTCAATGGGAATGTTGGGCCCTTAACTGTCCTCTGTGCCTCTGAAAATCCCCCCAAGTTAGTTAGTTTTAAACTGGTTTCTAGCTCTTGCTGTAAAGAAACCATTCCAAATGTGACACAAATGTATCCAATGCAAACAGAGTCTGAAATGAGAGATTTTAAACCACCTGAGGTTCAAATTCTAAACCCAGACAGATTGTTCATATGCTGGGGAGCTCATCTAGGAGAAAACAAGGAAAAGAAAAGATAGGAGAGGGGGTGGTGGAGAGGATCTCTTCCCGGGAGATACTGTACTTCAGGCTCAGCTAGAAATCCCCAGGTCCTTGCTTTGCCTCCAGAGATGCGCAGAATAGATTCCACCCCGAGCATGGCTCAATGGGATGCAGCAAATGCAAACCTTCTGTATGGGATCCCCAAATCCTGCCGCCTCCTCATCCCCTGCAGTCTTAGGGCTAGTCTACAGTAGCACGCTATATCAGCACAGCCTGTAGCATGTCTGGTAAAGACACGCTATGCTGACAGGAGAGTGCTCTCCCATTGGCTTAATTATTCTACCTCAACAAGAGACGGAAGCTATGTCAGTGTCTCCCCCCCGACTTAAGCACTGTCCACACCAGCACTAGGTCAATGTAACTTGCATCACTCGGAGAGGCAGCTTTTTCACACCCCGAGCGATGCAAGTTACATTGACTTAAGCAGTAGTGTAGACAAGCCCTTAGATTTGCCCCTAAAACTGCTTTTACATCTACAATTTTTGGAAGATTTCAGTCATACTGCTCCTGCCCACCCCAAACCTTAAGCACAAGTGAAGCCTGGATATAGAGGAGAAGTCTTCTTACTGCTGACATGCAGAAGAATGGTGTCAAGCAACACAAAAGGCAAATACCCTAGAACAGTCAGATGTGAACTGTATTCTTACAGAACATTAAAATTAAACTAACCTCCAAGCTGATTTCTATAATCTCTTGAAAAACAACATGGTTCAGTGTTGAAATTAGGGTTAAGATAACACAAGAAATAAGCAAAATTTTGACAGGTATATAAACACAGTTTAAATCGAGAACCTTCAACATGCAAAATACCGATGGATTTTGCATACCAATTTGTCTTTGAGTAAACTACACTAGTGTAATTATTTCCTCTTGGTTTTGGTTTACAGAGAGCCCAACTATGCAATTTTTACTTGTAATGAGTAGCATTTACCCACATGAGTAGCCCCAACTAAGTGAGTGGGATTATTTGTGCACAGATACTACTCAGTGAGAATAAGGGTCATGGATGTTAATCACACTGCTTAATGCACTACCGGAAGGTGATCAGGTACTATGGTGATAAGCACAGTATAAGAACTTAGATAGAATCAATAGTTACAGAATAATGGCCCAGACTTTTTCCACGTCCTCAACTCCTTCCTTGCGACATAATCAATAAATTTTCAGATGGCCATCGCTTCTCTAGAGTTTGAGAACTTCAATTAGAGAGCAATTTGAAAGCAACATTTCAGTCATTTTCACCCTTGATTTTAAAGCAAGAGGCCGTTTGAATGCTTACTGCAATCACATAAAGAGAAGAATCTGGTAGCAGCATTATTCCACAAGCTCATCTATAACTAAATGCAGAAAGCTACTCGAATGTTATATAGCAGTTCATTTCAAAAGCAAAAAGTCATTGAATAAAAATATCGTTCCCAAATCAACTCTAACTCTGCTACATTCAATATATGCAGTATTTTTGTTTTATTCCTGCATATGACACTAGCCTTAGGCTTTGTCTACACTAGTACTGTGTCCACAAAACTTTTTTTTGTTAGGGGTTGTGGGAGGAAACCACACGCCTTAGCGACATAAGTTTCACCAAACGTTGGTGTGGATACCGCTAGGTCAGCAGAAGATAGCTTCCGCCACTTGTTGGGGGTGGTTTAATTATGCTGGTGGCAGCACTCTCCCTCACTGGCATAGAGTGACTACACAGGAGACCTTACAGCAGCGCAGCTGCAGCAGTACAGCTGTGCCGCTGTAAGGTCAGTAGTGTGGACATCGCCTTAATGCCTTTAATACATGCAGCATGGGAGTGTTATGGTTCCTTAGGGAAAAATCAGTACCAAGTCTCAGCCATAGTTCTACCCCTCAACTCCTTTTTTAAATAAAGAAGGAACTGGCAGGTGTAACTGACCACGGCCAAACAGACATGCAAATGTACTATTCCAGATAGGCAGGTTGCAGCTCACGTAGAGAACACTGTGAAGGGTCACAAGAAGGTCTCACTCATGAGTATCCGGTTATTTGCATGTACACCGAGTGAATTACTCCAGTTCATGAACTCTCACCTTGATAAGGAACGTCAAGTATTGCACATATACAGTAGTTTTAGATTTAAAACCTAAACTACAGTACTTGACAATGCTCTTGTTATAAAGGTAAGTAGTCAACCCACTGGTTAATTAAATTACATGGCTGATTTCCCCATTCCACTAATGCATGGTTAAAGTCCTCTTTATATGTTATTCAGAAGTAAGCTTATTACTGAAAAACAATCCCCCCAAAAGAGTCAGTTATTATATGTAAGGAATTTTCACCACTTACCCTTTGAACCTGAGTCTGCAGAGCTGCTGGATTGTCATAGCAAAAATAGCTACCTACAGGGAGAATGAAGATACTAAATAAGCTTAGACAAACTATTTAGAAATACTGAATACAAAACTAAGATTATCTTAATAAAGACGATCTAGTCACTTTCCATGTGGAAGGTACAACAAATCAAGTTGGATTGCATTTTAAATGATATTTGCAAGAAATCATGTCACAGATAGGCAGAAATGGAAGCAACTTCTGTTATTAAATTCATTTTTCTCAGAACTTAATGAAGAATATTGCAAAAGTTTGTGATAAATTTACAAACTAAACAAATGGTATATTTACAGTGCTATTTTAACAGCTTTAAAACTATTAATCTTTCCAGTTAAAACAAGTTTCTTACTAAATGTAAAAAACCATCCAACCAGTAATATTCATCTTCAGTTTGTTTAACAAACTGCTAGGAAATAAATTAAGCAGACAATACCAGACATTCACATACTTAAATAGTAACTGGTCTTGTGAATAAAAGCAAGTTCTCATCCATGTCAATGCAAGATATAACTTTTTGGACAGGTATTTCGTTTAAATTAGTTTCATACCACAGCATCATTACTAGCCCTTGAACAGAGAAACACTTATCTTAACCATTACTGCCCCTCTGGAACATCTATTCTTCTGCATTTACACTAACCACACCCAAGGTTTGTTACTGCAAAAATACAAGTGCCAGTGCTCATACAGGAGCCATTTTTCTTTTGATAACACAAGGCCCTTCCTGCTATCAGGAATCTGCTCATAACTGTACCGAATAAGCAATGAACCTTCAAAAACCACATAAACGGCATTTGATTAAAATGTAGTTCTTTTAACTGAAGATGTCCATGCTTCTGACAGGTTTTACTTTTGTAAAAAGTCTATAAAACCTACTGCAAACATTTTAATTACATTAAAAAACCATCAGTGAAAGGGGGTTTGGATTCAAATATTCCTGTGCAGTGTTCACAATTTAAACATTGTAGCACTGCACTAGTGCACCAGCAAGTCAGACTGAAAAATAAAAGTGACTACTCCATCCAACCTGGGCAAGAAAAATAAAGTACAAAAAGAGAAAAGTTAATTAAGTTTTTAGTAACTCAAAGAATTAGTAAAGTAAGATTTAACTTGAATGTCTCTCTACATACTGTTTGCATCAAGTTCAGTGCATAACCACCACTATTATTAACACATATCTAAACAAGTTTTAGCCCACGATCGTTTGGAATGAAACTTCTCAACTCTGGAGGACTGTCATATTACAATCACAAGCTGTGAGAGTTTACACTAGCCGAGAGGTAGACAGTGATTTTGGTGTGCAGTGATAACTTCTATGCAGGCAAGCAGACCAGACCCAGCCCTGATTTTCTTGTTCAGAACTTGGGGAGGCTTCAAACTCAAGAAAAGCACATTTGCATCAATAATGGGTTTGTATGTTTTGCCACAGTGTGATGAAATACAAAGAAGGCCAAAAGAAAATAAACTTAGCACCTGCCCATACAGCATAATTAATGTCAGGGAACCCCCACATCTCAAATTTGAAAGAAAATAAAACAAGAAGGAAGGTTTATATAGAAGAATTTTTAAAACTTAAGATGGAAGAAATAAGAACAGATACTAAACCTATCAGCCTCCCAACCTTTAACAAGCCCCTGCCATAAAATGTAACTGTTCATCTCCAGGAGGACTCTTAATCCTACCTGTGGCAACAGACCTGTGTAGACGGGACACGGCTGTAGGTTTAGCGTTTACAGCCCCGGACACGGTTTGGCCCCAGGAACGAAGACAGAACAAAGCCAGGAGATAACAGGGACCCGGTCGCAGGACCCTGTTGTGGGGACAGGACCCAAGGTTGGGGGCTTGTCTTTCCCACCGACACTTTAGAAATATTGCGGCAGTGCCGCGGCTCCACCAGGGAACTGCGCGGGGGCGGGTGGGGCAGTGTGAGGCTCTGCCGCCCTCCTAACCATGGGCAGATGAGGAGCCCGGTCCCAGTCCCAGTCCTGCCGCTAAGGAACTGGGCATGGGGAGAGGGGGGCTGGGGCAGAGGGGATGCACGAGGCTGGCTGCCGCTGGGGCGGCTCCGGAGAGGCGGGACTTACCGAAGCCCAGGAAGCACATGAAGGCCAGGACCAGCAGCCGGTGGGCCAGCCGCCGCGGGTCGCACAGGGCCGGCAGCGCCTTGCGCTGGGGACAGTCATTGTGCGCCGAGTCCAGCAGCGGCCGCGCCTCCTCGCCGCCCGGCTCCACCATCGCGGCGCGGCCCCGGCTTTCCGGAGTAGGATCCGAGAAGCTGTCGCCGGTCACGTGAGAACAAGTCAGCTGACCCCCGTCCACTGGCTGTCACGTGGGAAAGATAACGGACCATGGTGCCCGCCTCTTAGGCCAGCAGACGTTACCCATAATGCAGCGCGGCCTAGCAGCACCCCGCCCTCTTCGTCGCAGGCGTGCACGTCACCTGCTGTGGCGCTGCTGAGCTCAGGAGAACACCCTTGGCTCTGCCCCTTCCCTGTGCCCCGCCCCCACTCTCCCCATCCTCCCTTGCTCGTTTTCACTGGGCCGGGGCAGGAGTCCTATCTTAAGAAAAGCTGACACTGGTGTTATTTTACCAGGTGATGTCACTCTGTGACTGCATAAGAACAGGCACACAAAGTAGGTTGAACGCCCAGTAGAAGTGATCATAGAATCATAGGACTGGAAGGGACCTCAAGAGGTCTTTTAGCCCAGTCCCCTGCACTCAAGGCAGGACTAAGTATTAGCACCATCCCTGCTCTTTAAAATCTCCAATGATGGAGATTCTACAACTTCCCTAGGCAATTTATTCCAGTGCTTAACTAGCCTAACAGGAAGTTTTTTCTAATGTCCAGCCTAAACTGCCCTTGCTGCAGTTTAAGCCCATTGCTTCTTGTCCTATCCTCAGAGGTTAAGGAGAATAATTTTTGTCCCTCTTCCTTGTAACAACCTTTTATGTACTTGAAAACTATTATCATGTCCCCCCTCACTTTTCTCTTCTCCAGACTAAACAAAGACTTTTTTTTTCAATTTTCCCTCATATTTATCTACAATTTGTATAGATTTTTTGCAAATTCATAAATTAGTAGAAAATAACTTATTTAAAGCCAATTAAAACATAAGATGTAGATAAAACATGCAGGAATGTCTTTATGTATACTGTCCTTTTTTGAAAAATGACAGTTAAATATGCTTGACTAAAGAGCAGAACTAGAGTAGCATAAAGAAAAACAATTCAGTATATTGAATAATAAATACACAATATTATTTGCTTCTTATCTGTTAATTTTACTGTAGAGACAAGGTGGGTGAGATAATATCTTTTATCAGACCAGCTTCTGTAGGTGAGAGAGACAAGCTTTCAGGCTTACATGGTGCTCTTCTTCAGGTCCAATAAAAGATCCAAAATTTGATCTCATAAAAAGCATTACCTCACCCGCCTTGTCTCTCTAATATCCTGGGACCGACACAGCTACAACCACAGTGCATGTAACAATGAAGATACTGAATTTTACAGTAGTTAGTTTAAGTTACAATGAATTAAGAACAGGATTTAAAATTAATATGAACTAAAATTTAAAACACTTTGACTTATGAAAATATTAAAAGCTGAAGGCCAGATTCTGATCTCAATTACACCAGGGTAAATCAAGAGTAATTCCATGGCCTCTCCTCTGATGAGGCTTGCTGAACCTGATCATTCTCTAACTTATACCAACTTTACACTGTTGTAACTGCATTGATGTCAATAGAGTTCCTTCCTATTCACATTGGTGCAAGTGAGATCAGAATCAGGTCTACTGTTGGGAATCATCTCTCAGAGCTAAGGAATGGGTCCCACATTTACTTAGTGGTTCTTCTGCCACTGGGGTTGTGGCTGAGGCAGGGCCGGCTCCAGGTTTTCTGCCGCCACCAAGCGGCAGGAAAAAAAAAACGCAGCAGCGCAATCGCGCCGCTCCATTCTTCGGTGGCAGTTCGGCAGTGGGTCCTTCACTCCTTCTCTTCTTCTTCGGCAGCACTTCGGCAGCAGCTCAAAGAGGAGGAGAGGGACTGAGGGACCCGTGCCGAATTCCCACCGAAGACCCGGATGTGCCGCCTCTTTGTATCGGCCGCCCCAAGCACCTGCTTCCTTAGCTGGTGCCTGGAGCCAGCCCTGGGCTGAGGTTCCTTCACTCTGTCTTCTCTGTTCCATCATGAATTGTGCCAGGGATTCCTTCTTGAACTGCTAGAGCCTAGTCCTGGAATAATTCCAACGCTGAGGAGACTATCAGAACTACTGAAAAACTAACTAAAAAAACTTCCTGAAACTTTTCAGAGTTGTATTGATAATCTAGTATTCTTGAAGGCATAAATAAGAGATGGAAATAGTGAAAGATACCTGTCATAAAGTCAATATCCATCTCCTTAACTTCATCTAAGACTGAGGGGCTCATTCTGATCTCATATACACCAATTTCATACCAGTGTACTATCATGGACTTCAGTGGAGGTATTACTCCTGGTTTCCAGAGGTGTGAGATCAGAATTAGGCCCTAAGTGCTATACAATCACTTGTTCTGTGCACATGCTATTCTTTACATAACGTGGGCTAGATCACAGCTGTATGGCCAAAAAGGTGCAGTGGCGCATAGCAAGCTATATAATAGTTAATAAAAGGCAGCATCTGCTGAATGTGTTAGGCGTTTGATGTTTCTTTGTCCATGAGGAAGATCATTGGCCCTCTTTCTACTTAACAACACTGTTCCTCCTGTTGCGCCACTCATAGCGTTAGCATGGCATATCTGATTCTGTACATGGCTGCACATTTTGTGGTACCAGAAATCATACCTGCACCAATGTATATCAATGAATGTAAGCATCTTAAGTATTCCTACTGCTTCAGCAAGGACAAGATTGTGTCCTATACATGCAACTGGAAACAGACTATTTTGTTATTTAGCAAATCTTGGTTTTGACTCGAAAGAATTTTCCATCAAAAGACCAAATATGATCAGAGCAACAATGAATCCTTCAGAAGACTAGCTCTTTTTGTTTCCTTTTTTTTACCTAGAAGGCCCAGGCAAAACTTAATTTCTCCCTCAAACAGGTTTGCCTTGTTTACATACTATCTGCCTTGATCTGAAGTTGCTAAGTAACAAACACAGCCAGCAATTCTTTGCCCCTAATCTATTCACTTCTCCTTTGCTGTGGAGTTAGCCAAACTTTCCCTCCATATGGTCAGATTTGATTTTTAATTTTAAATATTTTTCCTGAATGTTTTCTTTACCCCTCTTTCCAGTAATTACACAGTGAAAAAAAGAAATATTAAGGGCCAAACTGTGACAAGGGAGTGAAAGGACATGTAACATTTGCCCAGAGCCCTCATTTAAAAGCAATAAAAGTACCGATGTGTCATAATAATGTATTACATTTCAGTATTATAACCATTTTACTAAGGCTGATTGCTTCCCAAAATGTACTACCCATAACAGACCAACTTTTGGCCACATGTAACAGGGTGCCCCTCTCTTGGCTTTACTGAAGTTTCACTTTCTTCTTACACCAGCAGTAAACTGGGCTCTATGTGTATAGCACTAAGTGGCAGATGTTATTCTAGAGCCATTTAATTAAAATTTTGTTTTTATATTGGCAGAAATGCTTATGCCAAAGTCTTCAACTACCTTTTCAGCGTGATGGAATTAAAGGTGCTGAATTTGCGGTGTACACAGTGAATGAAGATTACTAAAAGTTCACTTTCCGATTATTCTCCCCCACCTACCTTGTCTCTTTCATTAACTTGGTCAGCAGCCATTCAAGAAAATTGAGATAGACTTTCAAATAATTCTGGAATCAACAAAGAGGCTGAAATTTCATCCACTGAAATTCTGTAGGTTGAAATATTAGTTGATCCGCCTGTCTAGTCCTCATGACTATTGTTTCAGCAGTCTTTGAATTAAATAGCAGTTTGTGATGGATAACCTTGTTATGTGCCTTTGCCAAGTTTAAAAGGAGTGGAAACTTGCCCATTGAGGATTATTGCAGATGACTGAAAAAAACAAGATCATATTACAGAACTGTGAATGGAGGCTGGATTTCAGTAAGATCAGTTTGAAATATTTCTACTAGACCCTCACAAATGCTTCTGTCCACAGAGAGATATTGTTATTGCAAGTCTGGTTAATTTGTTAGCTACTGGCATAGTATTTTTTTTTAACATTTTTGACATAAAAACAGAAGATAGGGGAACAGGCCCAGAGTGATTAAGTGATTTATTTGAATTCACAAAGAAATCTTTGCAGAAATGGGACTGAATAGAGCTCTCCTGAGTCACAATCCAGTACCTTAACCAGAATTCATTCCTTCCTACTGAAGGAGGAAATAATATGGTAATAATAGCTTTTGACAATACCTTCACAAATTATCTATTAGTTTATAGACAGAAAACTAAGAATAAGGGCATTTCCTACAATTTGGCACAGTTTATGTGGAGGACAAATCTGGAACTTCCTGCTTCCTAAAAACACATTTTATTTATACTTACTGTTTGTTAAATATACTCAACTGTACACTGCCTGTGCTGTATCTGTTCTGTCAATAAATATTGGACAAACATTTCCAGCTGTCGATCTGCCAAATTCCAAGAATACTAAAATTTCACTTAAAACAATCTCTATTTTTGAATTACATATGCTAAGAGAAAACTGGTTTGTCTAATACATAAGTGCAAGACACAGTAATGAAAAGAACAAAGTTTCTGAGCCAGATATTCAGCTGTTGTAAATCAGCTTAGCTCCCTCAAACTCAATGCAACTATGTCAATTTACATGAGCTGAGGATCTGACCTTTAATGTGCACTATTTCATAGAAAAAGCAACATAAAAAGCTTTCTAGCTTAATGGTCCACTTGGGGGAGCTAGAGGGTAATTTGTGGCCAGGCAGATTAGGATACGGGATTTAGGTAACAAGATTAATTGTTACAGAGCAAAGAGCATCTGCACGGCTCCTTGTCCATCTGACAGAATGATGGGGACAAACTCCTTGAGGGGATCCTCATCGAATTTTCCTCCCCTAACTCCTCTCCTGTAGGTTTTACTGCAGGAGGGAGGAAGCAGCCTATTGACACTCAAAAATATAATGCAGATTAATCCCTAATACCTTTTTAAATTTATTTTAATGTGAATGTAGGTTCAGGATAGACAACTGCAGAAACTAAAGCTGTCTATCTATCCACAGAGTTTCTGTTTCTTCTTTGTGTCTTTGAGGGAGCCTGAGTAAACATGAAATGAATGTAATTTGACTAAGTCCATTTCAAAAATGTCAATGTTTTTATGCTATTGTCATGGTCACGTTTTTAAGATTATTATCAATGGCATTGCAATGATACTGTTTTAAATAGAACAGAGACACTTTATAATATAATTTAATATAGAAACTATGCTATCTAAATTATTTATTAAGAGAAATATAGGATATTTTTCCACCTTTAAGTGCAAAATTGTTGCCATATTACTTGTGCTTCCCTCTCCCCCCTACCCCAACCATAACTACAGTCTTCACCTTGGGGATGACCTTGATGTGTCTGAAGCGTAATATCTTTAATGTACAGTATGAGTTAAATCTAAGATGATTCTCAAATGCATTTCAGGTAAGTGTTTATGTCACAAATAAATACAGTAGATTACTCTTAAACCCATACTTTGGAATGTTTATTACAGATGCAATTGCTGTGTTAACATAAATCAAAACACTTAAAATGCCATATGATACCAAATGTTTAGTTTAACAGCATAAAATTGAGCAAAAACTGTATACAGAACTTTATAGATGCTATAAAATTCTAGTGCGTGTGGACTCACTGTTTTGCGTTACCCTGATCAATCAAGTCCACTGAACATTCTGGATAGTAAATACTCACGTGAATCAATGATTAGCTTTCACATTTTAGGTTTTTTTTTTTTTAAATTACTACTGTCTCTAGTGAAAATGCTTCAAAATATGACAACATAGCACTGAGGCAGGGGCTGTATTTAACATTATTGAATACACATCTCCTTTATTAGGCTGTTATTATTCTTTCTCTGGTAAAAGGCTCTTGTACTTTGGATCCTATCTGCATTCACACCCCATTATGAAAGCTCTTTTTATACGATGAAACAAACACTTTATTAGCCATCCCATTAGAATAAGGAATGCTTTATTATATAGCTCTCTGATTGTGGTGTGTCCTCCTTCTTCTGTCTGAAATGTAGTGGTTTTATATACCAGATCTGGAGGATATATCAATTTTTTTTCTTATACAGCAGGGGTGACCTAAATACAGCCCATGAGGTACTAGAATGCAGCACAGTCTGTCTCAACTTTACTGTAGTGTGCAGCCCACAGAGACTTCAAATTACTGTATGCAGAACCCTAACATGATCCAAGAAAGAAGGCAGCCCAAGTCATGGTGAAAGACTGCACACTGGCCTTTCAGTCTCTATAGGCTGCATTTCCATATTGAAGATCAAAGTGGCTGCATTCTGCTCCATTTCATGCACACTGAATGAAATGCTCCCCTAGGCAGAGGGCTAGCACAAGGTATATGCCCCACTTAAGTCCCATTTAAACCCTGTTATTATTTTATGAGTGTCTTAACTAAGGCACAGAAAGGTTAAGTCACCTGTCTCGAGCCACTGTAATAACTCAGTGTCAGAGCTGGAGCTAGAATCCAGAAGTTCTGGCTTCAGGTACTGTGCTCGTATCATTTGGCCATACTTCTATTGCTTAACATACCTCTTTTCTTACCTAGTATCTACAGAAGTTTTCCCCAAAATATGCATGTTTCTGTAGAAAAGTACTTAACATATTTATTTATTATTATTTGTATTACCATAGTGCCTTGGAGCTGTAGGCACAGATCTTATTGTGCTTGGTGCTGTACAACCACAGAACAATAAGAAAACAATGATCAATTTTTAAAAATGTTTTGCGGGCACCTAGTGAATCAAAAATGTTAATAGGGATATAATTGAAATATTGGAGGACTGTGGATCACTGAGTAGCATTATGTTAATGTGTACACTGAATCTAAACATTTATATGGCAATTAGTCTGTGAAAAGAAGCATTTTGGTAACATTTAAAATTATTTTTAAAGGTTTACTGTCTATTTAATGAAATCTAGTGACTGCAGAAGGAAATTTTGATTTTGAATAAGCATGCTCAAAGGTTAGTTCCTCATCACACTGCTATGCTTTGGACTAAATGCTTTGGGAATGAGGGAAATTCTCATCCCTGTCAATGCCATTGTTTTATTCATTCTGGCTGAAGACCAGCTGAAAACAGTCTAAAAGCTGTCTTTGTAACCAGGCCTAGACGGTTCATTCTTTTTAAATGAAAGCATATGGAAACATAGAAACGGATGGATGAAAGAAACTGTGAGCCCAGTGACATCATCACTTGCCTTACAGTGCAGCCCTTGACATCACTGTAAAGGTATAATGTATACAGCTCTTCATACAGATAGCCATTCTGTTCTTAAATTAATTTCTATTAATACCATTCAGTAACTGCAATAGTAGATTATCATGCATTAGGAATTCAAAAGGAATTGCCCCATCTTCATGGTTTCCCTCTCTAAAGCTTTATTTATCCCCCTTCGTTACTTGTATACCAAAAGCAATTCTCTTTCAATCTTCTTTTTTTTTCTTCATGGCTGAGCATTTTATGCACATTTAGCAGTTTCACATAACACATTCCTTCCACTCACAAGTTATTGTTGTTGCTCTTTTCTGGAGTGTTTCCAAGACGCTGATGCGAGTTTTTTTTCTAGAATTGAGCCCAGGACTGAAAAGAGTTTTCCATGTGAGTCCTGACAAGAGCCTTATTCAGTGGCAGCAGTATTTCCTGAGCTTTGTGACTAATTCCTTTGTTTATACATCTGAGCATTTTATTTGCTTTCCTTGCAGCTACTATGCATTGTACCTTTGCACCTTTATGCTATTGCTCACCACCGCCATTAGGCATGGGCATAGTTTGGGGGGGCTAACTGCAAGCCACGGGCAGCTGCAGAATTTGCCCCCCTCCCCACACGCAGCCGTGTTAGCCTAATTGGAGCTCCCTGCCCCGCAAATATAGAAGTCAAACTACGTCTGTGCCCTTAGGACCCATCCTTCAGTAGGTTCTTTCAGTTCTTTACCTTAATTATACTTGCTCTCCTGAATCTTTCTTCTTGAGATCCTATCTGTCTACATACTTATGTGGCCCTGATCACTGTAGTATCTGAG
>NW_020688306.1:0-3027 GCF_002925995.2 Terrapene triunguis | reverse complement strand
CATAAGCTTTCGTGGGCTAAAGCCCACTTCATCGGATGCATAGAATGGAACATACAGCAAGAAGATATTTATACATACAGAGAACATGAAAAGGTGGAATCGATTGGCCTTTTACAGTTGGTATGGCTACTTCCACCTTTTCATGTTCTCTGTATGTATAAATATCTTCTTGCTGTATGTTCCATTCCAGGGCTAGGCAACCTATGGCACGCGTGCCGAAGGTGGCACACGAGCTGATTTTCAGTGGCACTCACACTACCCGGGTCCTGGCCACCGGTCTGGGGGGCTCTGCATTTTAATTTAATTTTAAATGAAGCTTCTTAAACATTTTAAAAAACTTATTTACTTTACATACAACAATAGTTAGTTATATATTATAGACTTATAGAAAGAGACCTAAAAATGTTAAAATGTATTACTGGCACGTGAAACCTTAAATTAGAGTGAATAAATGAAGACTCGGCACCCCACTTCTGAAAGGTTGCCAACCCCTGATACTCAATGGTTACCCAGCTCTCATTCTATAATACCTGCTTCTTGGCTGCTCCCTAGCATTCGCAGCATATCCAGCCACAGTGCACCTGCTACATAAAAGCCCTAACAGTGATTCAGATTAAATGTTGCCAGCATTACACATCACCCTGCCATACAGCAGGTACAATGGTGGATGAGATGCAGCAACTAAAAATTTTAGAGCAGGGGTCGGCAATCTTTCAGAAGTGGTATGCCAAGTCTTCATTTATTCACTCTAATTTAAGGTTTCGCATGCCACTAATACATTTTAATATTTTTAGAAGATCTTTCTATAAGTCTATAATATAGAACTAAACTATTGTTGTATGTAAAGTAAATAAGGTTTTTAAAATGTTTAAGAAGCTTAATTTAAAATTAAATTAAAATGCAGAGCCCCCTGGACCGGTGGCCAGGACCTGGGCAGTGTGAGTGCCACTGAAAATCAGCTCATGTGCCGGCTTTGGCACCCGTGCCATAGGTTGCCTACCCCTGGAGTATGACATTGTACGCAATGGACTCATTTTCAGCCTGGAAAATATATAAGGTTGAATTTCCAAGTCTCTCTCCATGTGTCTTGATTTTTGTTTTGGTCCCCACCTGTCTTTCTAGAATGCTGAATGAACAACTTTATCAGCATTCAAATCTGTTAAGTATAACGCATACTCAATATTCAGCCTGTATCCAGGCAATGCTTTGATGTAAAACAATTTATTAAATAGTCACATTTATTTCCTAGTAAAATAAATTACCTCTGAGAATTTGGAGAATTATCCAGGTACCACCTCTCTCTCTCTCTCCCTCCCCTCGCCCCCTCCTCAGGGCTGTCATGCGATTCAAAAAATTAATCGCAATTAATCATTAAACAATAATAGAATATAATTTATTTAAATATTTGTGGATATTTTCTACATTTTCAAATATAGATTTCAATTACAACTCAGAATACAAAATATACGGTGCTCAGTTTATTTTTTATTACAAATATTTGCACTGTAAAATAACAAAAGAAATAGTATTTTTCAATTCACCTAATACAAGTACTGTAGTGTAATCTCTTTATCATGAAAGTTGAACTTACAAATGTAGAATTGTGTGAAAAAAAACAAAAAAAACTGCATTCAAAAATAAAACAATGTAAAACTTTAGAACCTACCAGTCCACTCCGTCCTACCTCTTGTTCAGCCAATCGCTCAGACAAACAAGTTTGTTTTCATTTGCAGGAGATAACTTTATCTGCTTCTTGTTTACAATGTCACCTGAAAGTGAGAACAGGCATACGCATGGCACTGTTGTAGCCGGTGTTGCAACATATTTATGTGCCAGATGCGCTGAAGATTCAACGCAGTGTGGACAGATGCATGTTAATTTTCATCATCTGAGTCAGATGCCACCACCACAAGATTGATTTTCTTTTTTGGTGGTTTGGGTTCTGTAGTTTCCATATCAGAGTGTTGCTCTTTTAAGACTTCTGAAAGCATGCTCCACACCTCGTCCCTCTCAGATTTTTGGAAAGCACTTCAGATTCTTAAACCTTGGGTCGAGTGCTGTAGCTATCTTTAGAAATCTCACATTGGTACCTTCTTTGTTTTGTCAAATCTGCAGAGAAAGTGTTCCAAAAATGAACAACATGTGCTGGGTCATTATCCGAGACTCCTATAACATGAAATATATGGCAGAATGTGGGTAAAATGACGCAGGAGGCATACAATTCTCCCCCAAGGAGTTCAGTCATATTATTAATGCATTATTTTTTTAACAAGCATCATCATAATGGAAACATATCCTCTGGAATGGTGGCCGAAGCATGAAGGGGCATATGAATGTTTAGCATATCTGGCATGTAAATACCTTGCAATGCCAGCTACAAAAGTACCATGCGCAGGGCCGTCCCAAGGGAGATGCGGGGTCTGGGACAGAAGTGACCCATCCCTTCCGGGACCAACTGCGCCAGCCAATCACACCGGCCTGAGGGGCCCCCCCCAAAGCATGGGGTGTGGACCAGGTGCCCCGATTCGCCGTACGCAAGGGACGACTCTGGCCATGCAAACACCTGTTCTAATTTTCAGGTGACATTGTAAATAAGAAGCAGGCAGCATTATCTCCCATAAATGTAAACAAACTTGTTTCTCTTAGCGCTTGGATGAACAAGAAGTAGGACTGAGTGGACGTGTAGGCTTGAAAGTTTTACACTGTTTTGTTTTTGAGTGCAGTTATGTAACAACAACAAAATCTACATTGGTAAGTTGCCCTTTCATGATAAAGAGACTGCACTACAGTACTTGAGTTAATTGTGTGAGTTAATTGCGATTAATCGACAGCCCTAATATATATACATTTGAATGGATAAACTGTCACAGTCATAGAGGGGCCTGAAGGGTCACAAACATCCGCAGGGCCCAGATAATCTCTGTTGGCAACCTTGTCCAGATGCTTCCTTAATGAGTATCTGAGAGTTTATTTTTAACATTCTTCATAGAATATTAGGGTTGGAAGAGACCTCAGGAGGTCATCTAG
>NW_020688305.1:0-2848 GCF_002925995.2 Terrapene triunguis | reverse complement strand
TGATTTTAGTCAATAGGTCAATAACGTGCCATCGCTGGTAATTAGTAACAATGGTCAATGATGGGATATTAAAAGTTACTACAGAGAACTTTTTTCCGGAGGGTCTGGCTGGAGAATCTTGCCCGCATGCTCAGGGTTCAGCTGATCGCCATATTTGGGGTCGGGAAGGAATTTTCCTCCAGGGTAGATTGGCAGAGGCCCTGGAGGTTTTTCGCCTTCCTCCGCAGCATGGGGCAGGGGTCGCTTGCTGGAGGATTCTCTGTGACCTGAAGTCTTTAAATCATGATTTGGGGACTTCAACAGCTGAGTCAAGGGAGAGAATTATTCCAGGAGTGGGTGGGTCAGCTTTTGTGGCCTGCATCATGCGGGAGGTCAGACTAGGTGATCATAATGGTCCCTTCTGACCTTAAAGTCTATGAGTCTATGTCAGCTGGCATTCTGAAACATTTAGCAGTCAGTGAGTACTTTTATGTCACTCTGCCTAATTTCTGTTCACCTACTAATTATATATTTAGCCAGGCAGATAGAGTGATTGGCATTTCATCATAAGGCCTAGCTAGCTGTGTGTTATCTATCATTTAACCACTCTTCATCACTGAATATTTATTTGGGATTTAAGCACTATCTCATTCTTGGATTTCTCAACCTACTTGATCACTACTTGAAAGCTAAGCACTTGCCTTATTAACCAACTGTCCATTGGATTGCCCCCAGCATGGCTGGCTCTACTAACCATTTGCTACCCCCTTACATGTGCTATCTTCAACTCTGTGCCTCTATTCCCCCACCTTCTCTACCCTTTCATCCTAACACCACACACCCCACCACCATTATCTGTACATTTTCATCTCTTCTTCCTGTCCTTGCTCAACCTCTCTCACTCCCACAAATCCACATACCTCTTCTGCCTTCCTCACTTCCATAATCACCTGTCCCACTCCAATCCTCCCTCACTAACACCCTGCTTCCTTTAACCTCAACTGTTTCCTTCCTCCTGTACCCTCTAAAATGCCAAATCCATCTAAAAGAAAACTTCTTCCATCCACGGCTTCACAATCTCCCAATTCTCCCCGAGACCTGAACTCTCCCCGGCCCTTCTCTTCCCCCCAGTACTGCCTCTGTTGAAACTCTCCTATTGCAATCACTCCTCATCAACTCCTCTTGCACAAAGTTGTCCTGCACAGGTCATAGTTGGGGTATTTAGCGCCCCTCTCTTATTTCTGTCACTTCCAACGCCTTCTTGCTCCTTCTTTTCACTCATCTTTCGGACTACCCTCCCCTTTCTTCCACTCCATGTTGCTGTGATCTATGGCCCACCTGATTCCATCTCACTGACCATTCTCAATGACTGACTCTTGGCTCCCATGCCTCACAATCCCTCACTTTCATTTTGGCTACTTTAGCCTCCAAAATGATGTCCCAAATGATCCCTAGCTAGCTGCCCACCTTTCTGCCTTCAGCTCCTCATTTGATTAGCTCCTTCATTCACCTGATCTGGTCTTCACCAAATACTATTCTCTCTGATCTTTCCATCACTGAATTCCTCCCTCTTACCATTACCTCGTCTCCATCTATTATCTCTCTTCTGCTTTTCACCACCCTTGTTCTCACATCTCAGAAGCCCCACAATGATGCCAGATTTCTCCGCTACATATTCACTCCGTTGTCTCAGCCAAGTAGCTCTACTTCTCCCCTCTCACTGAACACCACACTCACAATCCCAGTCAATCTCCCCCCCATATCCCCTCCCCCCATCTTTGACCTCCTCAAGTCCTACCTCTATTCAGGATTTCTTCCAGGAAAAAAACATAACATCCAATGGGACCTCTTCCTATCACTGACAGAGTTCCCACCTGCTTTCCTATGTCACTCAGAGGCACCCCCTTCTCCCAGTCTCTTTAGCCCCCTCTCCCTCACTCTTCTCAACTTCTAACTTTCATCACGTGTTCTTCATCCAGGGAAAAAGGCTTTTGTCTCCTGATGACAGAACACTCACCCAGACCCCCATCTCACACCCAATCCCTTCTTTCCAAAACTCTCAATCAATCACTGTAATCACCTCCAGAGTTTCTTTTCTCCAGCTCTATCCAGCTTCCACCCTCTATGCTCCCTGAAACTGCTCGTCAGAGTCTAAAATGATCTGTTTCTGCCCAAACATGAAGGCCTGTCCTCCAGCCTCATGCTCCTCAACTTATCAGCTGCCTTTGACACTGTCAACAGTGAAATCTTGAAATCTTGTCCTCCCTTGGCTTTAGTGACTCCATCCTGTGTCCTGGTTCTCCTATCACCAAACAAAGCATCTTAAATATGTGCTAGGGTGATCGTGTTTTTAGAAGATGGTGCCATTAGTAATCTACTAGTGTAGACAGGGCCTACACAGCATGCCTAAGGACAAAGAAGGAGTCATTGGCAGAATCAGGCTTCAAACTCAGGTGTTCCTGACTCTCATTTCTCTTCAGACAACACTCCCCGCAGATCAAGCTGTCCAGTAACTGATAAGACCACAACTTAGTATCAGACTGTTTTCCAGGCCAGTGCTGTCACAGACATTTAACTAGATATTGACATCAGTGCAAAATAAAGATGATGTCACCACACAAGTGCAGAAAGGAGATGAAAATGAGATCGCCGGTGATTAAAAATATGCTGTCATGCTTCTCCCTCTTTAGTTGTGACGCATTAGAGGGGATCATTTGGACTAGAGCAGGGGTCTCAAACACACGGCCCGCAAGCTCCTCGCAGCCCCCCGCCCCGACGCGCACCGGGGGCAGGGCAGGCTCCCTGCCTGCCTCCCTGCCCTGCCCCCGTGCCACTCCAGGAAGCAGATGGAACCTGGGGGGGGGGGGGC
>NW_020688304.1:0-2145 GCF_002925995.2 Terrapene triunguis | reverse complement strand
AGCCGGAGGCTTTTTCTCCTGGGGCGGCGAAAAAGCCAGAGCCGGCCCTGGTGTCATTAAGAGCACAGGGAAACCAGTCCCAGTGCTGTCTGTCCTTGTGCTCAGAACCATAGCAGCAGTTGCAAAGCAAATCCTGCTCAGCTCCTGCAGACCTGCATTGGAGCATGCTCAATCACTCTGTGAGGATGGTACATGTGCAATCCTCCTGTCACATAGAATATGTGAGGAGCTAGACCATTCTCAGGGCAGATTGAATCTTCCGAGAATTTAGCTTCCAAACTCTACTAAGTCTACCAATGTGTGTATTGAGATCTTTCAAAAGCTTATAAATTGGCCAAATTTGGGTGGTTTTTATTCCACAGCAAAAGGCACATCCCTGGCACAAAGGCCACTGCTTGCCAAATTTCCAGTTTCTGCTCCAAATCCTGGGGCTTCTCAAACAAAAATTCTTACAACCTATTTCTTAACATGGGCAAAACACCTTTTTCTCTATTATTATTATTTATTATTTATTAGTGGAAACAGTTGAACAATTTTTGCTAGAACTTCGAAACATAAAAAAAGCGTAGCATGAGGCATACACCCAGCCTGGAAAACGTAGGCTTTACTACCTGTGCCACCTATAATTCCTTTCATCACCAAAGTGCTTTGCAAACATAGGCCCCGTTCCTGGATATTATACTTACTGTGAGTAGTAATACTGAAGTAAATGGAACAATTCATGGTCATAAGTGCTACACAAGGTATTAAGTGTTACTGTTAGGATAATTTCTAATTAACAAAAAATTGAGAAATAAAATCCAAGACATCTGATTGTATTAAATAGCCTTTCCACCTTTTAATTTAATGTATGTGTTGTATTGTAAAATACATACAATCATTTCAAGTTGTCTTTTAAAGTGAGTGGGTCAAATTTTAACTTGGTCAATATGTCAAACTCCGTTGACATCAGAGGAGTAACTGCAGATTCATACTGGTGTAAAAAGAGACAGGCTCACTGTCGTAGATCACTGCCTTGGTTGTTTGGTGGTGGTGTGTGCGGTTTTTTTTTTGTTTTTTTTTTTTTAAGCGATGACTCAGATTCTGATTTGTAGAAACAAACCAAATGTTGTATAGTTACTTTTGCACTTGAAAGTTGAATATATTCTCCTATAGGCACAGTAATGGCAATAGGAATCTTACATTGGTTATTTTTGTTTCCGTGGCTAGCGTGCTCAAAATGTGACACTGACAGTTTGTTCTTTGGTATCAGCCTCTCATAAAGAGAGTTAAAACATTCTTGAAATCTCACTCCTTGATCAAAAAGCAACAAACGCTTCCAACACCTCCTTCCACTTTCCCTGCCAGCTTAATTCTTGAAAGCAAGCAGGATGAGAGAATTGAGAGAGCACCAAACTACTATATGCATAAAATAGCAGGAATTTTAAGACCAAAATTGTGGCCTCAATTTTAAGAGTCAGTCTTGACATTTACAAACCTTCTCCTTTGAAAATCTCTCAGGATAGGAACAGGTACTCAAATAACAACGTGATTGTGAACTCAGAGGAGATGGGAAGAGACAGAAATATTCATAGTTATTTCCCTATATGGATAATTCTGACAATACAAACACAATGTCCCATGGTGCCTCTGCAAGCCCTGCTTTTTTCCCCTCTGACGCTAGCAATTAGCACACCCTACCTTGTTACACTTGAGTGCCCAGTCACTTGTCTCCTGGGCACCTGTAAAGTACACCAACCTGCTGACCCCACGGAAGCAGCGCACCCCAGTTCCTCAGTCCCCCCCCTCATTCATTACTCTCCTCCACACAAGGCACTTGGTTGTGTCTGTAGTAAAGCCAAATAGAAACGTATTTAACACAGCTTACGCTAAAGATTCAAAATAGATGCTAAGTAAAAAGATTGCAAACATCAAGTTGCAGATAAAAGACAAATAAATAACAGAATCTAGAGCCTATACTTATTAACAAGTTCTATTCCAGTCTAATAAGGTATTTCTCACCCAACGGTCAGTGCTTGTCCAGTCCAGCGAGCTGGAGTCTACTTTTCATGAGGCACTCATGCTGGCAGAGTTTTGCCTCCACAATGGATACTATCTTGTCAGGAGCGGCGCCAGGGTTTTTGGCACCCTAGGCGGGGGTCCTTC
>NW_020688303.1:0-3042 GCF_002925995.2 Terrapene triunguis | reverse complement strand
GACATGATCCCATCCTCGGAGTCCACGGTCAGGGGTGGGGTAGTGGTGGCGGCCGCTCCCAGGATGGAATGCAGTGCCTCGTAGAAACGGGATGTGTGGGGCTGGGATCCGGATCGTCCGTTAGCCTCTTTGGTTTTTTGGTAGCCTTGTCTCAGCTCCTTGATTTTCACGCGGCACTGCGTTGCATCCCGGCTGTAGCCTCTCTCTGCCATGGCTTTGGAGATCTTCTCGTAGATCTTAGCATTCCTTCTTTTGGAGCGCAGCTCTGAAAGCACGGACTCATCGCCCCACACTGCGATGAGATCCAAGACTTCCCGATCAGTCCATGCTGGGGCCCTCTTTCTATTGGATTGCACGGCCATCTCTGCTGGAGAGCTCTGCATAGTTGCCACTGCTGCTGAGCTCCCCTCGATGTCCAAAGAGGAACTGAGATTCAAACTGCCCAGACAGGAAAATGAAAATGAATTCAAATTTTCCCGGGGGTGTGGCTGGTCAGAGCATCCGAGCTCGGACTGCTGTCCAGAGCGTCAACAGAGTGGTGCACTGTGGGATAGCTCCCGGAGCTATTACCGTCGATTTCCATCCACACCTAGCCTAATTCGATATGGCCATGTCGAATTTAGCGCTACTCCTCTCGTTGGGGAGGATTACAGAAATCGATTTAAAGAGAGCTTTATGTCGAACTAAATGGCTTCCTGGTGTGGACGGGTGCAGGGTTAATTCGATATAACGGCGCTAAAGTCGACATAAAAGCCTAGTGTAGACCAGGCCTTACACACACATAAGCATACTCTTGTCTTGTTGATGTTACCAATTACTTGCTCCCCTTAACTTCACTGGCCAGGTGAGTTAGATGAGGGAGGGGTTGGAGCTGGGCTTCTGCCAATCCGGATCGATGCTCCCATGTTGACAAGACGAGACCCGGGTCCTCTGCAAGACACCTCACATTTATAGCAGCTTCCCTCTCATGCAAATCTGTACCAGATTCAAAATCTGTGTCTGTGTCCATTGGTCCTTTGTGTTGCTTCCTTCTGGATGTTGTCCCAATGCTGCAAAGAGGGTGTTTCCAAAAGAAGGTGCTGGCTTCTAACCCCTGAGGCCGTCAGTATGTCTGCTCTTCTTTAATGAGCCCACTTGGCACGTTTTATTGTCCTTGGGTCTGGCTTCCATCCCCTCTCCAAGGGTTGCAGCTGTCTGGAGGTGCTGTCTTCCACGCCTTCCTCATTCACACCTCCTTCATTCAACAGGGCAATTGATTAAGGGGGGGGGGAGATCTTGTTCTACTGCTAGCAAAAAGACATTTTTCTTCTATCTTATTCTATCCTTAGGGGCTATAACATTATACCAAGGTTCAATGCAAAGTTTCTATATGAGGCTTTGATACAAAGTTTCATGAAAACAGAGGTCACACGTGGGTAGACCCACTACAAGGTTATACGAAGAGGCACAATGTAAAGTCATATGAAAATTATCAGAGATTTATCTACACAGGGAGGGGCTGACTGATGACTGGCATTGAATCCTGAGCTTGTGCCAGCTGCCCTGCCACCATGACAGGGAGTGACACAGCCCCCCACCTCCAGTGAGTACCCCTGCCACAGGTACCCCCTCCAGCACCCCCAACTGTACCCCCTCCAGCTCACCCACCCCCCCCGGCAGTGTTCTCTTTTTTGGGAACCTGAACTATGGTAACTGTATGTGAGAGTGCCAGGGAAATGGAATTGTGCAAAGAAAGTCTGGCTGAGTTTTCTTAAGGCTACTAGACTGTGCAAAAGGAGATAGATAAAAAACGCATCTAGCAGTGAATGAAGGAAGTGGCCGCCATAGACAAAAAGAGGCAAAGTTCAGGGCTGGCTGGCGAGGAAGGGAGACAGAGCTCTCCCTCTCTGCAGGAAGGGTGGAGAAACAGGCCTGATGTAGTAGGGCAGCCGCTGGGGGAGAAGCACTCAGCCCCCAGGAGACAGCGCCGCTTTGCTAAGAAACAGTTTAGGAGACTGGGGACAACCCAGTAGTGAGTTAACTTTACTTTACAGTTAGGAGCTAAGCCTCTTCAGTGCCCTAAAAGGGTTAAGACTGTAGGAGCATCCAGTGGACACAGGGGACAGAGGCTTCCTCCTCCCCACACCCCATGGAGATACAGTAGAACCTCAGAGTTATGAACCCCAGAGTTATGAACTGATTGGTCAACCACACATCTCAGTTGCAACCAGAACCACGCAATCAGGCAGCAGCAGAGACCAAAAACTAAAAAAGCAAATACAGGACAGTACTGTGTTAAATGTAAACTACTACAAAAATAAAGGGAAAGCAGCATTTTTCTTCTATGGAAAGTTTGAAAGCTGTATTATGAAGGACATAAATCCACACCGTGTAGAGGTCAAAGCATAGGGGTTTATTACACACAGCGCTGGCGGAGTGTCACCTGGCTTATTAGGCTCAGAGACACTGTCAATTGATTACAATGAAATATATAGATTTTCCATGGGTGGGGGAAAGTGACGGGGTAGGCAGTTTCACACCCCAGGATAGGTTTTGCAGCAAGACAAGATAGCACATTAGCCAATGGTTAAAAGGTTACATAATGTCTCCGCTCATGGTCTCAAATTAGCACGTTAACATTTAATTAATACTTTGATAAAATGTTATTAGTATAAAATATATATGTTGAATTCTGATGTGGGGTCCATAGGAATGGAGCAACTTCTTTGATTGTTCAACAGGTACATTCCTAGGGCTTAAAGCAAAGAAACAGTGAAAGGATATGGTAATACAGATTGTCTCCTTTATGCCTTAAGGCAGGGCATTGGTCCCTGGGAAGGGAGGTGGAAGGATGCCATATCATTATACTGACATGTGCCAATTTTTCATAAACTCAAGGTTGGATCTGTGGGAAGACTGTTTTCCCTTCAGGAGAAACACAATAGGAACAGGGATTCTTTGTTCAATTTGAAACATTGGATGAAACATAATTATTCAGTTATTGCCTTAACAGCTTGCATTTCTACTGACCAAGCATATCTTAGCAAAGGCAATGTTATTTTG
>NW_020688302.1:0-3202 GCF_002925995.2 Terrapene triunguis | reverse complement strand
CAGTAATACCCTCCCCCGTGGCTGCTGCTCCTCCCCATGCATGTTCTCCCTTCCCCCCTTTTGGGATGTTCCCCTCCCCCCGTCGGGGATCCCCTTCCCTTACGCACGCTCCCGCCCCGTGCGTGCGTCTCCCCCTGCTCGATCGCTCCTAACTTACTCACAGGCTCCCCGTGCACGAGCCCACGCCCGCCCCCCAGGCCCCTGGCTCCGGTTCCGCCCCGCACGCGCCTCCCCGCAGCAAAGCGCTCTGGCGCGCGGGCTCCCCTCAGAGCGCCCGGCCGCCGCCGCCGAGGGGCTGCGAGCGGCGCGCGGGAAAGTTTGCAGTCACACCGCGCGCGTGGAGGGGGGGGGGAGGGAGCAGGGCAGTGGGGGAGGGACCTGGCCGGCTGCTCGGAGTCTCCTCCCCGCTCAGCCCGCGCCGACCCCTTTCCCCGCCTGCCCCAGCTCCTGGCGGGGCTGCCGGCCGGGGGCGGGCGAGAGATGGGGGAGTGGGGAGGGGGCTTTGCTGCCTCCAGCCCCGCCCGGCCGCCGCCCCGCAGCGCCTTCTGCCGGGGAGGCAGCGGGGGAGCGGGCGCGGGGCGGGGGAGCGCAGCCCATTAAAGCCCTGCCCGCCGCCGAGCACGGCTAGTCGGCAGCGCCGGGGCACCCGGGGCGGGAGGGAGGGCGGCAGCCGGCGCTGCCATGGGGAGCCCGGGGCCGGGGCGCCCCAGCCCATGCTAGGAGGAGGCGGGCGGGAGGCTGCCGGGGGCGCCCGGCGAAGCGGAGACGGGGGCGCGGGCGTCAGCGATGCTGGAGAATGGCTCGCTGAGGAACTGCTGCGAGCTGGGCGGGCGAGGGGGCTTCGGCTTGGCTGGGCGGGCGGCGGCCCGGCGGCCGGCCTGGGTGGTCCCGGCGCTGTCCAGCGTGCTGATCTTCACCACCGTGGTGGACATCGTGGGCAACCTGCTGGTCGTCATCTCGGTCTTCAAGAACCGCAAGCTCCGGAACTCAGGTGAGCGGGGGGCGAGCGGGCTGGACGGGGCCGCTTCGGGGCACGTTCAGAGCAACCCCTGGACTCCGGCGTAGCCCTTGGCTGCCCAGCACCAGGCGGCTCCGCAAGTAGCCCCGCGCCTGGGCTCCAGCCGGGCCAGCTAGGGGGGAACTTTATCCAACGGGCAGCCTTATACTCAGCCCGAAACTATACCGCTGCCCCTCCTGAACCCTGACACTGGGCCACCTCCTAGAGCTCTGCCCCTCTGCCCCGGACCTCCCAACTCTGCTGAGCCCCACCACTCAGTCCTAAACCCACGACCCTGTGCTGACCCCGTAACCTGTGCCGATCCCTACACTCAGCCACCCGGCACTGGCGCCTAATGGGCATCAAAGTATATCTTAGCAACGCATCGGGTAATCTTTGTGCAGTGTATAATTCCGTGTATTTTATAAGGATGCAGACTAATAAAATAGCGTTTAATGATTAACGGAAAGCTTTCCCCCAAACTGATCAGGAGGGAAATCTCAGATTCAGACTTGTCTAAGTGTACTTTTGAGGGGGAGGGGTGTGTGTGTGTGTAGGCGAGAGAGACTATCCACTGTCCGCGGGTTTATCAAATTCACAGCAATCTTCATATTGATTAACCAACGTTTTCTGCCTCCTGCTTGGTCATCCTTAAACACCAAATAAAGGGGATTTTTCGAATCATGTGTGTGTTTTATTTCTTGAGGTGATGTAACTGATAAACTTTCTGTTTGCCTCCCAGTTTATTCAGTTTGGGGTTGGCTAAAGATGCAGGTGGCTAGAGATTTGTTTGCCCCACAGAACTAGACGGGGGAGGAAATAAGTGGTACCCAGATGGGACTGCTCTGCCATGCCTCTTTTAGAATTGCTTCCCATTGTTGTTTTATGTCCCGTTGTATGGACTTTTGTTATACCACCTACCGTGCTGCCTACAGCTGGATTCAGCCGAACAGGAGTTCATTTATAAGTGCTAAAAAGTTAGATTGTTCATAAGATATTTGTACTCAGTCGACTGTTAGGTATATGGATGTAATGGAAGGTGTTATTATCCCCACTAACTGCAGTGAACGAGCTCGTTAGAGTTCCCATTACAAGCAGTTCCGGGATTGCACTGTTACTTCAGATCTTCAATAGCATTATTTTATGACGTGAAGGAACTCAGTCCTAAGTAACAAAACTTCGTCAAGACCAGATCCAAGTTAGACGCAGAATGCCCCATACCATCCCTATGCTAAATGGGAGACTACTTTGGTGCTACATGATCTCGGTCGAATTTTAGATCAAAGAGAGACATCGGGAGCCTCGCTATGAACCCTCCCTTTGTTAATAAAATATAGTTGGTAATATATCATTATTAAAGTACTTTAAGCATGCAGGGCTATTTCAGGGAGGTTCATTTCTTTTGCAAAGGTCTTTTCAGTGTTTTCTTGTTTCACATTCATTGTGGATAGTTCTTGAACTGAAGGGAATTGAGGAAAATTCAGTCCCCATGTTAAATACAAAAGATGAAGTAGTGTGTAAAGAGATGACACTTCCGTTCATTAAATGTTTATCGTTGGTGCTTTAACTATCTGTATGCCTTCCTCCCAGTTGACAGTGCAATACACTAGGTTTCATTTACTATAAGAAAGGCTGAAATATCTCTTTATCTTATTTATTAATGTACCTGGTACAAATGGTATTCTTGTAGTTCAGCTGAAGCACAAGACTTGTACAAACATCATTTCAGATGTGTGAAACTCTGGTTTATGTAACTTGACACTAGTAACTGCTATAGATATACTAATTAGACTTGAATTGAACAGTAGGAGCTAAGAACTAGGTTGCCTTTGCTTTTCAAAGAAAAATGCTTCTCTAGGAAGCAGAAATAAATGAAATTGGAAAGAATACAATATACACAGCTATCATTACTATTCTGTTATCATTTGGTCAATACTTAGATACTATTATAATTTTTAAAAAAGGAATCTAGCCTTTATCAGTTTCAGTAGGAAAAATAAGTCAAAGGGACAGAAAAATGAAAATATGGGAACATAACCTATCAGGAAGATATTGAACTGAAAAAGGCATGATGCTGAGTTTTCATCTAAAAGCAGTTTTCTTTTAGCAAATGACTGTGTTTAGTCATCAATTGCTTAGTAACTTGATAACATGATTATATTTTAAGGGCAGGATGTAGCTTAGAAAGCCATATAATATAGTATG
>NW_020688301.1:4259-4713 GCF_002925995.2 Terrapene triunguis | reverse complement strand
GACGCTAATAGCTCCGGGAGCTATCCCACAGTGCACCACTCTGTTGACGCTCTGGACAGCAGTCCGAGCTCGGATGCTCTGACCAGCCACACAGGAAAAGCCCCGGGAAAATTTGAATTCCTTTTCCTGTCTGGGCAGTTTGAATCTCATTTCCTGTTTGGACATCGTGGCGAGCTCAGCAGCACTGGCAACGATGCAGAGCTCTCCAGCAGAGGTGACCATGCAATCGCAGAATAGAAAGAGGGCCCCAGCATGGACTGATCGGGAAGTCTTGGATCTGATCGCTGTGTGGGGCGATGAGTCTGTGCTTTCGGAGCTGCGATCGAAAAAACGGAATGCGAAGATCTATGAGAAGATCTCCAAAGCCATGACGGAGAGAGGATACAGCCGGGATGCAATGCAGTGCTGCGTGAAGATCAAGGACCTGAGACAAGGCTACCAGAAGACCAAAGCG
>NW_020688301.1:3364-4159 GCF_002925995.2 Terrapene triunguis | reverse complement strand
GGATCTGATCGCTGTGTGGGGCGATGAGTCTGTGCTTTCCGAGCTGCAATCGAAAAAACGGATTGCGAAGATCTACGAGAAGATCTCCAAAGCCATGATGGAGAGAGGATACAGCCGGGATGCAACGCAGTGCCGCGTGAAAATCAAGGACCTGAGACAAGGCTACCAGAAGACCAAAGCGGCAAACGGATGCTCCGGATCCCAGCCCCAGACATGCCGTTTCTACAAGGCATTGCGTTGCATTCTAGGTGCGGCCGCCACCACTACCCCACCACTGACCGTGGACTCTGACGATGGGGTATTGTCGACGGCCGCTTCCTCGGAGATGTTCGCGGACGGGGAAGATGCGGAAGGAGATGAGGAGGACGAGGCAGTCAACAGCGCTTACAACGCTGATTTCCCCGACAGCCAGGATCTCTTCATCACCCTCACGGAGATCTCCTACCAACCCTCCCAAAGCGTTAACCGTGACCCTGAATCAGGGGAAGGATCAGTCGGTAAGTGTTTTAAACATGTAAACATTTATTTTGAACAGAACAGGAATGGAATATTAACAATGGGTTTTTCATGATTACTTTGCCCTAGGCGCTTAACTTTTTAGTCCTTGCCAGTGCAACGACTGCAAAAGTATCTCAAAATGTCCGGTTTTTCATGATTAGTTTGCCCTACGCGCTCTACTTTTTAGTCCTTGCCAGTGCAGCTACTGGAAAATTAGGTCAATATGTCCGGAGATAGAGCTGAAATCCTCCTGGGACATCTCCACGAAGCTCTCCTGGAGGTAATTTGAAAGCCTTT
>NW_020688301.1:548-3264 GCF_002925995.2 Terrapene triunguis | reverse complement strand
AAGTACTCTGGGATCAGTGCCTCGCACAGCATGGCCGCATACGGCCCTGGTTTTTGCTGGCATTCACGCAGCATGCGGTCTTTCTCAGTGTCCAAAATCCTCATCAGAGTGATATCACTCATGGTGACCTGCTTTAAATTAGGGGAATGTTAGTATTGGGACTGATTGCCTGTTCCTTTACATAACTGTAACCGGCGGTTTACAGCCACGCGGTGGAGGCGGGACAGGGGCAGCATACTGGGATCTTTCCTGGGGACAGCCGCGAGGGGGGTGGGACAGGGGCAGAGTTCATGCTGGCCGGATTGCCTGCAGCAGGAACTGGCCAACGCTAGGGGCATTGATTTGAACGTGAAAGGAGGGCACTGCTATAAATTAAGCTTTCAGCAGCCAAAAGTCTACGGCTTACCATGTCCACCTGCTACCCGAATGCCGCTGTCCTGCCCCGCTTGTGTGATCTGTACTCCAAGACCTCAGGCACTGAATGGGAAGGCCGAAAATTCGACCTTGTCCTGAGTGCGCATGTGATAGGTGCCGTGCATGGTCTTGTTCACAGAGAAAGACTATGTTCATTGTTCAAAAATGTATCTTTGTGAGGAATTCACTCCCTTTTTCCCATCCCACAGCTGCGAGTGTCTCCCGACCTACCCCGGCATCCCCCTCCCAGAGGCTGGCGCAGATTAGGCGCCGAAAGAGAAGGACATGGGACGAGATGTTCTCCGAACTTATGGGCTGCTCCCGAGCCGAGGCGGCACAGCAGACCCAGTGGAGGGAGAACATGTCGCAATACCAGCGATCACACAGCGAACGGGAGGACAGGTGGCAGCAGGAAGACCAGCAGGCGACTCAAATGCTGCTTGGACTAATGAGGGAGCAAACGGACACGCTCCGGTGCCTTGTAGATATTCTGCAGGACCGGAGGCAGGAGGACAGAGCCCCGCTGCAGTCTATCTCTAACTACCCTCCCTCGCCACAAAGTCCCATCCTCCCCTCACCCAAAGTCCCAAGAAGGAGGGGCGGCAGGGGCCGTGAAAACAGTCACTCCACCCCTGCAGACTGCTCAAGTACCAGACGGCTCTCATTCCCAAAGTTTTGATAAGTCCTTTCCTTCACTCTAAAAGCACCTCACCCAAGCCCCCGTCCCAGTGTCATCCTCTACCTGTGCAGTTGTTAATAAAAAATATGTTTCTTTTAATTACTGTTTCCGTCAGGTTCTTTTAGAGGAGAGTGTGTTTGAAGGGGGGAAAGGGGGTTGGGAATTGGAGAGGACAGTCACCTTTACCAGGGTACAGACACGGGGGCAGGTTCAGCAGCAGGTTACACACACATTGCAGGCACTAGGCACCCTGGTCAGTCTGGGAGGTGGTTTTCCTGTTCTGTGTGTGGGGGGCTCTGTGAGTTTGTGGCGGGGGATGGTGGTTACAGATCTTATGCAGTGGTCCTTAGCCTGGATGACAGAGCCACGCAGCAGGGGATCTGTAACCGTCCTCCCCCGCCACAAAGTCACATAGCCCCCACACACAGAGTCCCGAAAAGGAGGGGTGGCAGGCTCCGTTGAAACAACCAGTCCACCACTGCGGACCGCTCTAGGAGCAGGAGCCTGTCATTCCTCGAGTTTAGAAGCGTCCTTTCCATCACTACACCCGCTCCCCACCACAGTCTGCGTCCCAGTTTCAACCCTTTACCATGAAACCCTTAATAAAGTAAACGGTGTTAATGAACAAAGTTCCATTTATTTTATTTTTAAAGGTGTGTCGGAAGGGGGGAAACGGGGTGAAGGGGGTATGTAACTGGAGAGGATAGTCAACATTAACTGGGTAAAGAAACGGGGTCAGGTTCAGCTTCTCTTTAAACAAACTTAATAGTCACAGGTTACCCTGCTCACTGTGGAACCTAGCTTTCAAAGCCTCCCGGATGCACAGCGCGTCCCGCTGGGCTCTTCTAATCGCCCGGCTGTCTGGCTGGGCGTAATCAGCAGCCAGGCTATGTGCCTCAACCTCCCACCCCGCCATAAAGGTCTCCCCCTTGCTCTCACAGAGATTGTGGAGCACACAGCAAGCTGCAATAACAATGGGGATATTGGTTTCGCTGAGATCACAGCGAGTCAGTAAGCGCCTCCATCTCCCCTTGAGACATCCAAAAGCACACTCCACCACCATTCTGCACTTGCTCAGCCGGTAGTTGAAGAGTTCTTTTTCACTGTCCAGGGCGCCTGTATAGGGCTTCATGAGCCAGGGCATTAGCGGGTAGGCTGGGTCCCCGAGGATCACTATAGGCATCTCCACATCCTCAACAGTTATTTTGTGGTCCGGGAAGTAAATACCTTCCTGCAGCCATCTAAACAGACCAGAGTTCCTGAAAACACGAGCATCATGAACCTTGGCCGGCCATCCGACGTTGATGTTGGTAAAACGTCCCCTATGGTCCACCAGTGCTTGCAGCACCATTGAAAAGTAGCCCTTTCTGTTAATTTACTGGCTGGCCTGGTGCTCCGGTCCCAGGATAGGGATGTGAGTTCCATCTATAGCCCCACCGCAGTTTGGGAATCCCATCGCGGCGAAGCCATCTATGATGACCTGCACGTTTCCCAGGGTCACTACCTTTGAGAGCAGTAGCTCAACGATTGCGTTGGCTACTTGCATCACAGCAACCCCCATGGTAGATTTGCCCACGCCAAAGTGGTTCACGACTGACCGGTAGCTGTCTGGCGTTGCAAGCT
>NW_020688301.1:0-448 GCF_002925995.2 Terrapene triunguis | reverse complement strand
GATTTGCCCACGCCAAAGTGGTTCGCGACTGACCGGTAGCTGTCTGGTGTTGCAAGCTTCCAGAGGGCTATGGCCACTCGCTTCTGGACAGTCAGGGCTGCTCGCATGCGGGTGTCCTTGTGCTTCAGGGCAGGGGACAGCAACTCACAAAGTTCAAGGAAAGTTCCCTCACGCATGCGAGAGTTTCGCAGCCACTGTGATTCATCCCAGACCTGCAGCACTATGCGGTCCCACCAGTCCGTGCTTGTTTCCCGGGCCCAGAATCGCCGTTCCACAGCATCAACATGACCCATTGCCACCATGATATCCACGGCGCGGGGTCCCGTGCTTTGCAAGAGGTCTGTGCCACTCTCAGACTTAATGTCCTCACCGCGCTGCCGTAGCCTCCTCGCCCGATTTCTCAGCATCTGCCTCTGAAAAAGGTGGATGATAAGGTGCGAGGTGTTGA
>NW_020688300.1:0-4850 GCF_002925995.2 Terrapene triunguis | reverse complement strand
TAAGGTCTGAGCGAGTCAGTAAGCTGCGCCAGCGCGCTTTTAAACGGCCAAATGCACATTCCACCACCATTCGGCACTTGCTCAGCCTGTAGTTGAACAGATCCTGACTGCTGTCCAGGCTGCCTGTGTATGGCTTCATGAGCCATGGCATTAAGGGGTAGGCTGGGTCCCCAAGGATCACGATAGGCATTTCAACATCCCCAATGGTTATTTTCTGGTCCGGGAAGAAAGTCCCTTCCTCCAGCTTTCGAAACAGAAGAGACTGCCTGAAGACGCGAGCATCATGTACTCTTCCCGGCCAGCCCACGTTGATGTCGGTGAAACGTCCCTTGTGATCCACCAGGGCTTGCAGCAGCATTGAAAAGTACCCCTTGCGGTTTATGTAGTCGGTGGCTTGGTGCGCCGGTGCCAAGATAGGGATATGGGTTCCGTCTATCGCCCCACCACAGTTTGGGAATCCCATTGCAGCAAAGCCATCCACTATGATCTGCACGTTTCCCAGAGTCACTACCCTTGATATCACCAGGTCTCTCATTGCCCTGGCAACTTGGATCACAGCAGCCCCCACAGTAGATTTGCCCACTCCAAATTGATTCCCGACTGACCGGTAGCTGTCTGGCGTTGCAAGCTTCCACAGGGCTATCGCCACTCGCTTCTCCACTGTGAGGGCTGCTCTCATCCTGGTATTCTGGCGCTTCAGGGCAGGGGAAAGCAAGTCACAAAGTTCCATGAAAGTGCCCTTACGCATGCGAAAGTTTCGCAGCCACTGGGCATCGTCCCAGACCTGCAACACGATGCGGTCCCACCACTCTGTGCTTGTTTCCCGGGCCCAGAATCGGCGGTCCACGGCATGAACCTGCCCCAGTAACACCAGGATTTCCACATTGCTGGGGCCTGTGCCTTGTGAGAGGTCCATGTCAATTTCCTCATCACTATCGTCGCCGCGCTGCAATCGCCTCCTCCTCAGCTGGTCCTGGTTTGGCTTTGGCATGTCCAGGAGGCTCTGCATGTTTTCCAGGACAATGCGCGTGGTGTTCATAGTGCTCATAATTGCCGCGGTGATCTGAGCGGGCTCCATGATCCCAGTGCTGGCTATGGCGTCTGGTCTGAAAAAAGGCGCGAAAGTAGTATCTGACGGACCAGGGGAAGAAGGGAGGGAGGGAGGGAGAGAGGGAGGGGTGAGTGACGACATGGCGTACAGGTACAGGGAATTAAAATCAAGAAAGGTGGCTTTGCATCAGGGAGAAACACAAACAACTGTCACACAGAATGCCCCCCCCCAAAGATTGAACTCAAAAGCCTGGGTTTAGCAGGAGGGAGGGGGGAAGCAAATGAATGCAGAATAAATCTATTTTTTACATCTTAAGACGACGGTGCAGCATGACTGATAGCCCTCGGCATTTTCTGGGTGCTTGGCAGCAAATACTGGGCGCTTGGCAGTAAGCCTTCAGGTCTATTGCACCATCTGATACCCACTGCAATATGACAACGACGGATACCAATCGTAATATGCTATCTACTGCCCAAAAGGCAAGGGGTTGCTGCTGTGTAGCAATCTAGCCCCACGTCTGCCAGCCCCATGTCTGCCAGCACCCAGATCGCCATCGGCCTCTTCTGGGTGCTTATCAGACAATACTGGGCACTTGGCAGAAAATAGCATACTACGACTGATAACCATCATTGTCTGCCCGGGTGCCCATGATTGACAGCCGCTGCAGTACGACGACGACGGTTACCAGTCGTAATAAACCATCTTCTACCAAAAGGCAAGGGGCTGGTGCAATGCAGCCCTACGGCTGCCAGCCCCACAGCTGCCAGCACCCAGATCGCCAATAAAGGCTACCAGTCATGCTGCACCGTCTACCGCCAAAAGGCAGTAAGCTGCTGCTGCTGTTTAGCAATGCAGTCCCACGTTTGCCGGCACCCGGAAGAGATATGGTGACGGTGAGCTGAGCTGAGCGGGCTCAATGCTTGGCGTGGTATGTTGTCTGCACAGGTAACCCAGGTAAAAAGGCGTGAATCTATTGTCTGCCGTTGCTGTGACGGCGGGGGAGGGGCCTGACGCAATGTACCCAGAACCCCTCGCGGGACTGCTTTGCATCATCCGGGCATTGCGATCTCAACCCATAATTCCAATGGGCGCCGGAGACTCCGGGAACTGTGGGATAGGTACCATAGTGCAATGCGCCAGAAGTTGACGCTAGCCTCGGTACTGTGGACGCGGTCCGCCGACTTCATGCACTTAGAGCATTTTAGGTGGGGACACACACAATCGGCTGCATACAACCGGTTTCTATAAAACCGGCTTCTATAAATCCGACCTAATTTTGTAGTGTAGACATAGCCTTAATAAGGTAGGTGATGTGGATCAATTTGTGCTGCCCTTGACTTTCTGCTTCTATTTGAATTCTGAAAGATAGTGAGCTGCCTCTTGGATGTATTTGATTAATGGGCTTGGTTAAACAAAATTGGTGAGGTCAAGTGTGATCCAAAATTATGAAAAATGTGTATTCCAGGGGAACTTTTCACTTTCCAAATTACTAATGAGTGTAAATTCATTCTCTCTTGGTTCTAATTGATTTAGCAATGTATTACCTCAGTGACGACCGATAAGAGCCTATAGTGTGCCTATGGCAAGTTTAAGGGCTTGTCTACAGTGCCATGCAGTTCAGATTATTGGGGGATGAATAGCACTGTACACAAAACTGCTACTCTGTAACTCCCCCATATGGATGCTTGGGGTGAACTAAAAGGTTTCTGGTTCTCATTAAAGTAGTCCTCTTCAAACAGGACTACATTAATTCAAACCAGTAATCTTAGTTCGTGCCCATAGCATCAACATGGGGGATTGTCTACACTTGAAATGCTTCAGCAGCACAGCTGCACTGCTGTAACACTTCAGTGTAGGCTGTACATACCCCGATGGGAGGGGTTCTCCCGTTGGCATAGGTAATCCACCTCCCTAGGAGGTGGTAGCTAGGTCGACGGAAGAATTTTTCACACCCCTGAGTGACATAGTGAAGCCAACTTAATTTTCTAATGTAGACCAGGCCTAAGTTACACTGCACTTTTAAGAGATACAGTACTTGCTACATAAATGGGTTTAATGTGCATGCTAATAAACAGTAAAACTAAAACAAAGTTCCAGTGCATTGCACTGTTTAGTAAATCACCTCATAGTAGAGAGTACAAATCTCTGCAGCTTGATATAGAAAAGAGGTGGTAAAACAAATGGAAGCTAAAAGAACTGAGGGATTTTTCTACAGACAGTACTATAGAAAGTTTATTTTAGCTTTAGTTTATTTTTGCACAAAAGAAGCTTACCACAATGTCACACTAAATTATTTTCATGCTCTTGCCCGGCCTATGCTGAGGAATGGTGCCAGTCACTGGAGATAACGGTTATAAATTTTGAGGTGTTTTCAAATAACAGTTATACAAAATATGGAAAATGTTTACCCTGGCCCACTTTCCTCACTTTGTCCAATGTATCTCCCAACTTCCTCAACTTTAGGAGGGAGGACAAGTACAAGTCACATGGGCAGTTCTGTGTCTTTTTTTTTTTTAACCTGTGTAGCGCACTTATTTCTTAATGTTGCTTTCCTTTCTTTCTCTCTAGAGTCCGCTGCTCTGTGCAGATTCAGCATGTTTTATAAACCAAAAATGCTATTTTTGTCTCTGAAGTAAAAGAAATGAGTTTCATTGCATTTATTGCCCTGCTATTAACAATTAGTTTTATGATATATGGCAAGTATGTCCATGTGTTTTAAATCCAATCTATAACTCTTAGTTGTCTGATGACTGTAGTGAATCACCTGAAAGAAGATGGAAATACAGCATGACTTATCTTTCTTACTATAATATGCTTTTCCTATATTAATCCTATTCTCCCAGCCACTGAGCAAAGGCCATGCATAACATGCTGTCTGAATTTAAAGTTGGATTTTACCATCACTATCCTAATTATTAATTATTTGTACCATTTTGGTTTAATATCCCCACATGAAATCCTACTACCCAACAATAATACCCAAGAGCATTAATTTCTGCTGGTTTACTTTTTTAAGCAGGAATTTGCTCATTAAAAACTATTATTGAAAATTACAAGATGGGGAGAATCTGAGACATTCCCTCTTAGGCTGGACTTAAAGCTAAATCTTCAACATGGAGGAATAAGTACAGTAAAGATTCTCTTACTTTTAGACCTGGACCAATGGAGGTTACCTACAGTATTTTGGCAATATAACTACTTTATTGAAAATCATATTTGCTTTTCCTTACAGTTTAATAGCAGTGGCCACCCTTAAAAATTGCCAATTTTACCTTCCATGAATGTATAAGTTTATCTCAGTATCTTCAATATGGCCTTATACTTCTCTACAGAATACTTATTATATGGATTCATTGAATGCTACAAGATTTATGAATTATTTTAAATTAAAACTTAGTAAAATTATTTCCAAGAGGCAAATAATCTGTTTGGGAATAAGATGGGGTTTTATACTCCCTATACTGCCCTTACTATGGCCAATCTATAGGGCAAGAGGTGATCTCAGCCACTGTTCATTAAAGGAATTGGCAAGTTTTAAGGATGACCAATGTAGCTGCACTAATGGGATTCTTACAATGCCCAGCTATTTCTAGAAACAGTAAAAAGAAGCGTTTTATCGCAGCCATGAACTAAGGTGGTATTTACAAGTACAATCGGCTTCTTGTCTCTTAGTCATTTTTCAGTCCAGTGAGCTAATGATACTTTTATTCTATATAACCTTTCCTATATGGCTTTGTTGTGAATCACTGGTATGCAACTTTATCAGATAGTTGTCAAAAATCTTAGTCTACCACTAGAG
>NW_020688299.1:0-1664 GCF_002925995.2 Terrapene triunguis | reverse complement strand
AGGTCATTGTAGTAGAGGATGACAAGCGAGGAGATGGAAAGATGGAATGCGGCAGATCACTGGAAAGTCAGCTGCTGAGTGCTGAAAGCTAGCAATGGAGCAAGAAGGTTTCTGAAAATTATCCTATGAGGTCATTGATATTGTTGTGGAAAAAGTCATCGCCTGAAAAGGAGGTCTAGGATAGGAGGTCTCGCCGAAGAGAGAGGCCTGAGCTTATTGCAGTAATGTTTGAAGTAATTGTTTGGTAGGAGTAGTAGGTGTCGTCATATATATAATCCCCTCCTTAATTTAGCTAAAAGTATAAATAAATAAAAGGGGGGTTAGCCAAAAAGCCCACCCTCCTTGCTGAATTGGTAGTAAAAGTATGCCTGTACCCATGGGAAAAAAAAAAAGTGAACCAGCAAGAAAAAGGATTGGGCCCGGACAAGCAGGCAAAAGCAGTTTAAGGAAGTTAAAAGAAAGAAAGTAAAAAGTTTACTCTGTAGTTACTGAAGAAAACTAAACAGTAAAGTTGTGTACAGATGTTAAAAGAAGGTATTCTAAAAAATTCTTGGTTTCTTTGCAGCCATTCCTTTGGGAACGTCTGTAAGTAATCCAGGCAAAAAGTTATTTAAGTAGAATCATTTAACAATAAACAGTATTCAAATTTGCTAAAAAAAAAACCCAAACACTCCTGGTGTGTACAATCTTTGTTTTATAAGTTTAAGATAAATTGGGGTTGTTTTGGGGTTGTAAAACCAAAAAATACTTTTGCCAAACAAAGTAAACTAGTGTTGTTTAATTTTGGTATTTAACATTTAATCCTTAAAGTAACTTAATGCTTTACAAAGCCAGGAAAATGGTAAGGGTTCTTGGATGGGTTGCTGCAACAGTTTAGGCAAAGGTGTTTCTTGGTTTGCTGGAGCTGTTGTGGAGCTTGGTTTAGGAATTTTGTGCCACAATTTGGCACACCTAAACAAATTGTAACAAGTGGTGTGCAGCTTTATCAATATGGCCAAATGCCTTTTAAAGACCACTCTAAATCAAAAGACTGAACTCAGCTCTCATAAATTTCTAACAGAATCGCCCGATGCGACTACCGGCAGTGCCCTGCTGGCCCTGGCTCAGATAAACAGTAATTTAATAAATTACACAATAGTCAGGCACTAACGAAATGTGTTAGGTCTTTTTTACATACAGCAGTCCTGCCACTTGCTGAAACCAGGAGACTGGGTCTACATAGAGGGGGGAGGGATAGCTCAGTGGTTTGAGCATTGGCCTGCTAAACCCAGGGTTGTGAGTTCAATCCTTGAGGGGGGCCATGTAGGGAACTGGGGTAAAAATCTGTCTGGGGATTGGTCTTGCTTTGAGCAGGGGGTTGGACTAGATGACCTCCTGAGGTTCTTTCCAACCCTGATATTCTATGATTCATCAGCAGAGAACTGCTCTGGCCCTATGCTAAGGGACCCTTATCAAGTCCTGTTAATTATCAACACCGCTGTAAAGTACTGAAAATTGACTATCCGCCCATGTTTGTCATTGAAATGGCTCTTCGACTGATCGGTCTATCTTTCCTTCTGGCGTTGTTGCTCCTTCTGGACAGCAAAAGTGAAGGACAAGGTAAAGGGCTGGTAACCTCTCCTTTGTCCGCTGACAAATCCACTGAGCCTTTGGATCTTGCTAAG
>NW_020688298.1:0-2130 GCF_002925995.2 Terrapene triunguis | reverse complement strand
GGCGAGCGCCCCTACCCCTGCCCCCAGTGCGGCAAGAGCTTCGGCCAGAGCTCGGACCTGCTGCAGCACCAGCGCACCCACACCGGCGAGCGCCCCTTCGCCTGCGCCCAGTGCGGCAAGGCCTTCAGCAAGGGCTCGACCCTCACCGGGCACCAGCGCATCCACACGGGCGAGCGGCCCTTCGCCTGCCCCGCCTGCTGCAAGCGCTTCCGCCACAGCTCCCACCTCACCGCCCACCTGCGGGTGCACGCCCGGGAGCGGCCGCTGTAAGCCAGAGAGATCCCTGGCCCTGCTCCCCGTCCCTGCCCCACGGGTCCCACCGCACCGCCCACCTCTGTGCACGCCCGGGAGTGGCCACTGTGAGCTGGAGACCCCCGGCCCTGCCCCCCTGGTCCTACCTGACCTCCCACCTCTGTGCACGCCCAGGAGCGGCCGCTGTGAGCCGGAGAGATCCCCGGCCCGGCTCCCACCACACTACCCACCTCTGTGCACGTCTGGGAGTGGCTGCTGTGAGCTGGGGGAGCCCTGGGAGGTGCCATGTACTGCCCCACAGCCACATTAGAGGGCGCATGCCCAGGAGAGGTAGCCCTGAGACATGGCTCCCCCCAGCTCTGTGAGGGGAGTGGGGGCTGGTGGGTTAGAGCCAGGGGCGGGGAGCCAGGACTCCTGGGTTCTCTCCCTGGCTCTGTTTTACATTCTCCGATCCTGACTCTTAGCACTGATTTCCCTCTGTCCCTGAGGACCTGACCCTGGGGTTTGTCCCTGCGGGGGCTGCCCCCCAGTTTTGCCTGGGCTCCCTAGGGCTGCTTTTAGAGGTCATAGGCTGGAGGCGGACGCGGGCACTACAGGCCCAGGGCAGGGCCCTGCTCCCGGAGTCAGGTTATTACGGCAGAGTCTCAGCTTGCATTTAACAAATGCTGTCAGCTCTCTTGGATGTGGAGAAATGCACCAAAACGTGACCCTGCCGCCTGCCTGAGTGTGCCGAGAGCCTGAACCCGGTGCTGCGAGGGGGCAGCTGTCCTGAGTGTGCCGGACGCAGTGACACTGCTTGAGTCTGCACAGAGCCTGCGCCTGTCCCTGCGAGGGGGGGATCTCCTCCTGCCCCACTGCTTGGGGCACCCAGCAGACGGGGAAGTGGCAGGAACACGTGGCTTTCCCTGTTCCCCTGGGGTGACGCGGGGGAGGTCCCGGGGTGTGGGGCGGGGGCCAGTCAGCGCTCGGCTGTGCCCAATGGTTCGCAGAGAGTGGCTGAGTGCGCGCAGGCCCCTGCGTGGCCATTCGTGCCCAGCCCCACGGCGGCTCATTCCCCACCGGGGAGTCCGCGCAAAGGGGGGTTTCTGTTGATTTCCCCCCTTGTGTAAATAAATGTGATGTGCAGAATTCAGCTCCGGAGTCCGGACTCCTGACGTGAACATGGAGCCTGCCTGGGGCAGGGGCCTGTCCCCTCTAGGGGGCGCCGGCTCCCTTCCAGCCCCATGGCGGGGACTGGCTGGCTCAGGGGGGCAGGGAATGGGGCAGGGGCCTGTCCCCTCTAGGGGGCGCCAGCTCCCTTCCAGCCCCAGGGCAGGGACGGGCTGGCTCAGGGGGGCAGGGAAAGGGGCTGGGGGCCTGTCCCCTGTGGGGTGCTGGTTCTGTGAATCTGCCAGCCCCTTGGGTTTTGCTGCTGGGACGTGTTTCGTCGCCGAGCCCTGGCGCTGGGGTGAGGCACCGACGCGGGTGATGATTACAAACAGTTCTTTATGATCCATATTGCAGCAATGCCCCGGCCTCGGGTGCTCGGAGCTGTACGGCCAGCAAAGGAAAGGGGCGATTTCCCACAGCCCTTAGCTCCCTGACTTGACTTGCGGCCCTGGGCGGGACAGCACGGGGAGCGCGGAGGTGAGCCAGCGAACCCGGGGGCAGCGGAGTTGGGGGGCAGAAATCAATTGGCAATCAGTGGGGCCCCCAGGTTCTCAAGGGCCAGACGACGTTTCCGAATCAAGTCACGTGTCCAGCCATGGGACGCGATCTGCAAGGAACCCAGGCGTCCGGGTGGAAAATCTGGCCTGGGGGAAAAACAAGGGAATGAGCGAAAACGGACCGGGGGGTGGAGGGAAAACCTGCTCATGTCGGTAAAGGCATTAGCTAGGG
>NW_020688297.1:0-2108 GCF_002925995.2 Terrapene triunguis | reverse complement strand
ATGACTTCCTCACTAGAGCTACATAACCCAGCTATAGCAGCACCAAACTGCCCTAGTTGTTTATCAAGATTGAACATTTGCAACCTACCATAATTTTTTTTTTAAGGTAGGCATAACATGCTGCAGAACTTTCCCTGTAGAAGAAGAAATGTGGTACATGATTAGCCCAAGCCACCTCCAAACATTTCAGAATCTTTAAAGAAGATATACAGATTTTAATGCCATGCTCCCAGACCATACTTAATAAAATTAATGCTCTCCAGAACCCACATGCTATGCCCCTCCTGGGGAAAAGATGTCAAAAACAAGTAGCAAAAAGTGTGCTAATCAACTTCCTTTTCAGTACAGTATTTATTTATTTTTGTGTTGCATGTGCCAAAGTTATGTTCCAAAGGATCAAGGGCAAAGAGGATTGTCAACATTACTTATAGTGTTTCTATGGAAGGACTAGTGAAGATAATCATATAGAGGTTGAAAGTTTGCTTATTAGAGACAAAAACTTAGGGAAACAATTATGTAAAATCTCCAAGCTCAAGCACATGGCTGGAAGCATATATTTTTTCATTGTACCTTAGGGTCTCATAACACAATTTGTCAAATTAGGTTGATCCCATTGTTGTCAGTTCTACTTTAAATTGGAAATGGTGAAACTGAAAGGGAGATAGTTACTCTTCCATAGGTTGACTGCAGCTTTAGTAAGATGAATATCTACATGTAAATGGTGAACATAAGAATGGCAATACTGGGTCTGATCAATGGTCCATCTAGTCCTGTCTTCCAACAGTGGCCAATGCCAGATGCTTCAAAGGGAACAAACAGAACAGGGCAATCATCAAGTGATCCATCCCTTGTCATTCAATCCCAGCATCTGGCAGTCAGTGGCGTACGGACACCTAGAGCCTCGAGTTACATCCCTGACCATCTTGGCTCTTCAGCATGTGTGCAGTGTGCCCAGTAATTTGATAGCACCGTCATCAGCCAAGTGAAGAGCCGGTAGCCCCCCATCAATGTAAGTCAGCAGCCACTCGTCAAGGATATGCAACATAGTTTGAAGTTGACTGCACCCCATTTGAAGAGAGTGGCTGCACAATTGCCCTGTCCTGTTCGAAACTGGTTCAGGATGATCACAGGTCAAAACCTAGTGGGCAGATGGCTGGGTCGGTGATGAGACCGTGATTAATGACTGTCGTTCCTGACCATTCATTATGCCAAGGAGATTCCATCATCATGTCCTGTGGTGGCATAAGTGACCGTAAAGGGCGTCTAGAAGACCGGCAAACTGAGGGGTGATTGAAGAGGTCTAAGTACAGAGGCAAGTCTTGGCTAATAGCCATTGATGGACCTATCCTCCATGAACTTATCTCATTCTTTTTTTAATTAGTTACAGTTTTGATCTTCACAACATCCCCTGGCAATGAGTTCCATAGGTCGACTGCATTGTGTTAAGTACTTCCTTTTGTTTGTTTTAAACCTGCTGCCTATTAGTTTCATTGGGTGACCCCTAGTTCTTGTGGTATATGCAGGGCTAATTAACACTTACTTTCTCCACCATTCATGGATTTTCTAGACCTCTGTCCTATCCCCACTTAGTCCTCTCCTTTCCAAGCTGAAAAGTCAGTCTTTTTAATCTCTCTTTATATGGAAGCTATTCCATACCCTTAACCATTTTTGTTGCCCTTTTCTGTACCTTTTCCATTTCTAATGTATCTTTTTTGAGATGAGGTGACTAGAACTGCATGCAGTATTCAAGGTGTGTGTATACCATGGATTTATATAGTGACATTATGATATTTACTATCTTCTTATTGATATTCACTTTCCTAATGGTTCCTAACTTTAGCTTTTTTTGACTGCCATTGCACATGAAGTAGTTGTTTTCAGAGAGCTGTCCATGATGAATGATATGTATAATAAGAACAAGGGCAGGCATACTTTATCTGTGCAGAAAGCTGGCTGAAAATGGGAAGATTTTTGCAAAAAAGTCAACATTTTGAAGTTTTCTGTTTTGCATTTTCCATTAAACTTTCTGCAAATTTTTCCATAAAACTTCTATCAAAGTCCTGTTCAAAAGTTTTTGTTTCTCAGTACTCAGTTTTCAGTAAGAAAAT
>NW_020688296.1:0-6594 GCF_002925995.2 Terrapene triunguis | reverse complement strand
GGGCAGAGGAGGGGTGCAGGGTATATGAGGGGGCTCCGGGAAGGGGGTTGAGGTGCAGGAGGGGTGCAGAGTGCAGGAGGGGGCTCAGGGCAGGGGGTTGGGGTGCAGGAGGGGTGTGGGGTGCGACAGGGGGCTCAGGGCAGGGAGTTGGAGTGCATGGGGGTGCAGGGTGCAGCAGGGGGCTCAGGGCAGGGGGTTGGGGTGCTAGGTGCAGGCAGGGGGCTTAGGGCAGGGAGTTGGGGTGCGGGAGGCAGGCAGGGGGCTCAGGGCAGGGGGTTGGGGTGCGTCAGGGGCTCAGGGCAGGGAGTTGGGGGACGGGGTGTAGGAGGGGGCCCAGGGCAGGGAGTTGGGGTGCAGGAGGAGTGCGGGGTGCAGGCAGGGGGCTTAGGTCAGGGAGTTGGGGTGCAGGAGGGTGTGGCAGGGGGCTCAGGACAGGGAGTTGGGGTGCAGGAGGGGTGCGAGGTGCAGGCAGGGGGCTCAGGGCAGGGAGTTGGGGGGCGGGGTGCAGGAGGGGTTCAGGCTCTGGCCCAGTGCCACTTACCTGCAGCGGCGCGCTCCCTGCCTGTCTGCCTGCCCTGGCCTCATGCCACACCGCTCACCACGTCCCTGCGTGGCCCCTGGGGGGGAGGGGCACTGGGCTCTGCACGCTGCCCTTGCCACGCCTCCAGGTACCTCCCCCGAAGCTCCCATTGGCCACGGTTCCCCATGGAAGCTGCGGAGGGCAGTGCCTGGAGCAACACACAGAGCCCTCTGCCCTCCCCGGGGCCCCAGGGACGTGGTGCTGTGCCGGCCGCTTCTGAGAGCGGCGCGGGGCCTGCGGCACCATGGGGGGCAAATCCCGCGGGCTGGATCCAAAGCCCTGACGGGCCGAATCCGGCCCGCTGGCATTAGGGTGTGCCTGGGCACACCTATGGTGTTGCGGTTGTCCATGCTGTGTAGTTAACCTGATCTCTTCCACCAGTACTATTCAGAAGAAGTTGTATACAAGTGTTTACCTCAACTAACCGTGAAGTAATAAACCAACCCTTGCTCTAATCTTCAGTTTATGACACTTTAATGGGCACATACACTGTATGGCCTTATTAACTCACATTTATATTGCTGATTTCTTCTTAAAGCATCTCAAAGTGCTTCCCCAACTAAATCCATAATAAAAGCTCCTTCTGATTGCAGGTATCTGGCAAATGAACAGCAGACAGAACACACAATGAAGGGAATTTTGGCCACACACACAAGGACAAATGCTTACTTAAAAGAATAAGAGGGTTATTCAGAATCTTAGATTTTTGTTTATATCTCATCTGAAAAACTTCACAGTAAACTTTATCATATTCAATGTATCTATTTTAGTAGAATAAAACCAAGATGACTACTAGGATTCAAACTTGTTGCTCCCAGGAGTGTAGGAATTTCAGTCCCCTAAGGTCATATACTATAGAATGTTTGTGTGGTACAGGGAGTACCATATGAATATTTGTGGTCTAGAAAACATACTTTCTGAGCATGCAGGAATCATAGGAGTTAAGTTCAAATTCATATTCAGTACTTCAATCCTGGTACAAATGCCTAATACAGATTACATGAGGAAAAAACCTAACAATTTGGGTTATTATTCTCCTGATACGAACTTTTGATCTACAACCCATCCTGGACAACAATCCCTCACTTTCACAGGCCTTGGGTGGCAGGCCAGTCCTCGCCCACAGACAACCTGCCAACCTGAAGCATATTCTCACCAGTAACTACACACTGCACCATAGTAACTAACTCAGGAACCAATCCATGCAACAAACCTCGATGCCCACTTTGCCCACATATCTACACCAGCAACACCATCACAGGACCTAACCAGATCAGCCACACCATCACCGGTTCATTCACCACGTCCACCAATGTAATATACGCCATCATATGCCAGCAATGCCCCTCTGCTATGTACATCGGCCAAACTGGACAGTCCCTACGTAAAAGGATAAATGGACACAAATCAGATACTAGGAATGGCAATATACAAAAACCTGTAGGAGAACACTTCAATCTGCCTGGCCACACAATAGCAGATTTAAAGGTAGCCATCCTGCAGCAAAAAAACTTCAGGACCAGACTTCAAAGAGAAACTGCTGAGCTTCAGTTCATCTGCAAATTTGACACCATCAGCTCAGGATTAAACAAAGACTGTGAATGGCTAGCCAACTACAAAAGCAGTTTCTCCTCCCTTGGTGTTCACACCTCAACTGCTAGAAGAGGGCCTCATCCCCCCTGATTGAACTAACCTCGTTATCTCTAGCCTGACTCACTCTTGCTTGCATATTTATACCTGCCTCTGGAAATTTCCACTACATGCATCCGACAAAGTTGGTATTCACCGGCGAAAGCTCATGCTCCAATATGTCTGTTAGTCTATAAGGTGCTTCTGGACTCTTTGCTGCTTTTACAGATCCAGACTAACACGGCTACCCCTCTGATACTTGAACGTTAACATTGATATTCCACTCTATTCAGTGGCTTTACAAAATGAAATAGTATTTCCGTTTTGCACTCCTATTCTCAATAAGAGACCTTTCAGGCTAGAACTTCAAAGATTTTTAGCCCAGGGACTAGTGGAAAGTTTTCCAAGTACAGTAAAACCTGCCAAGAGTTACCACGCATGGGAGTTAGCAAAAGTGGTCTCTTGTAAGAGGTGGTCTCTCTTCAAAGGTTTACAGACCAGAGAACAACCGTGTTCTGTAGCCTCTGCAAGTAGTCGGTCGTGATGGGGGTCTCTCTTCAGAGGTGGTCTCTAAGGCAGATTTTACTGTAATTTTTGCATTGTTTGATGAGTATTTATTGAAAATCATTATTTCTCCAGTCTGTTTTTCTTTAAAAAAATAAACATGGTGTTGCACCATTAAGCCTGAGATTGTAGTTGCATTAGAATTGGAAATTTACATATGTATTACAATAGTAGCTTTCACAATATATTCATCTAACACTAGCTAATGTGACACTCTTCTGAAAGTTATGTAATCCTATAATGTGGAGATTATGAACAGTTTGACAAGTTTCTAACTAGAAGTAACTGGTGTTTATGCAGATCATTGGAAAAGCAGTTATCTATCATTTGTATAAGTGTTAGACTTCACCTATGACTTCTACTTAACCTCTGATGTCAAGGGATCAGATATGAATTCTTCACAGAGCCTTAGAAGTTGAAGGATGTGTCATTCTAGATGTTTACTAGGATTTCAGTATGTTTGGTATTGGATTTATCACTTCAATATCTTGATAATTTAGCTATTTTTTTCAATACATACTGTCCCTAATTGAAGAGAACTGCTCTTTTTGTACAGCTCTTCCAGAAAATCTGTCAATATGATGCGTTATATACAATTTTATGGTTACATAATACTTTTGTAATAACATTTTCTTTTACTAAATATGTATTCTGCGATTATGTAATGAAATAATAAAGGTTGCTGAATTGAGCTACTGAGCTGAGGTTGCCGTGGAAACCTTCATTATAAATTTTCTGACTTTTGTGCAACTAAATTTTCAACGTTGGTGATGTACTGACAGCATTTTATAAGAGTACAAATACAAAGGCCAATAGGCAAGCATGTGTTCTTACGTTCTTGATTTAGAAAACTACAGTTATTTTATCATACCTTACTCTATACATAAATGTAAGCATACATATTTTGCATTAGTTTTGTTATTTATCTTCCTAAGAACTATCATAGCGTACAAGAGTAGCTTTTAGTAGTAACAAAAATTGAGAAATCTTGAGATTTCTGTTGTTACAGATAGGATGCTACTAGCTTTTAGGATTTTTCTATTCACTTTAACATTCGTAATATAACACTTAATCTCTTACTTTTATCTGTACCAGCTGAATTTTAAATATTAGACATTTTTCTGATCCTAAACTTTCTAAAGACAAGAGACAATCCCTCTGCTATGGCCATCTCTCTACCCTCTGCTCTCAGGGATTCTTCCTAGCCCTCTCCTAGCTGCCCTGTTCTTTACAGAGGTAACAAATGCTTCTCCTCACACAGGGCCGGCTCTAGGTTTTTTGCCGCCCCAAGCAAAAAAAATTTTGGCTGCCCCCCACCCCAGCCCTGGGCTCTCTGCCCCCCCCCCCCGCACCTCCTGCCACCCAAGCCCTGGGCTCTCTCCCCCCCACCCCAAGCGCACCCCCTGCCGCCCCAGCCCTGGGCTCCCCCCCCCACCAGTGATGACTCTGCCTGCTCCCCCCTCACCTCCAGCCGGTCCGGCGCTGGCAGGGTCGGGGTAAGCAGTGGGGCTCCCGGGCCGCGCCTCAGCCCAGGGTCCCTCCAACCAGGGCTCCTGCCTCCAGGACCGGCTGGGACCCAGGAGGGCAGAGCCGGGGGACCGCCCTGACAGGGGGCGGAGGAGCCGGGGCAGGGTAGCCCCAGAGGCAGCGGAGCCCCGGAGACCAGGACGCGGGCCCCACACGGCAGCGCCCCGCCCTCTATGGCCCCGCTGCTGCTGCTTCTGGCCGTCCTGCCGCAGTCCCTGGGCGGCTCGGGCCGCTTCGCCCAGCCCCGGCTGCAGCGCTGGGGGGCGGCTGCCCTGCGGCACCTGCAGGTGGCTCCGTGTGCCCCGTGGGGTGTCCCCCAGCCTGAGGGTATGTCTACACTACGAGAGTAGTTCGATTTTACTTAAATCGAATTTGTGGAACCGATATTACAAAGTTGAACGTGCATATCCACACTAAGGACAGTAATTCGACTTTGTGAGTCCACACTAATGGGGCAAGCGTCGACATTGGAAGCGATGCACTGTGGGCAGCTATCCCACAGTTCCCGCAGTCCCCGCTGCCCATTGGAATTCTGGGTTGAGCCCCCAATGCCTGCTGGGGCAAAAAATGTGTCGAGGGTGGTTTTGGGTAACTGTCGTCATCCAACCGTCACTCCCGCCCTCCCTCCCTGAAAGCGCCGGCGGGAAATCAGTTCGCGCACTTTTCTGGTGAGTGACAGCGCGGACGCCACAGCACTGCGAACATGGAGCCTGCTGCGACCATCGCTGCAGTTATGGCCGTTGTCAACACCTCGCACCTTATCATCCAGCTTTTCCAGAGGCAGATGCTGAGAAATCGGGCGAGGAGGCTACGGCAGCGCGGTGAGGACATTAAGTCTGAGAGGGGCACAGACCTCTCACAAAGCACGGGACCCCGCGCCGTGAACATCATGATGGCAATGGGTCATGTTGCTGCTGTGGAACGGCGATTCTGGGCCCGGGAAACAAGCACGGACTGGTGGGACCGCATAGTGCTGCAGGTCTGGGATGAATCACAGTGGCTGCGAAACTTTTGGATGCGGAAGGGAACTTTCCTGAAACTTTGTGAGTTGCTGTCCCCTGCCCTGAAGCGCAAGGACACCCGGATGCGAGCAGCCCTGACTGTCCAGAAGCGAGTGGCCATAGCCCTCTGGAAGCTTGCAATGCCAGACAGCTACCGGTCAGTCGCGAACCACTTTGGCGTGGGCAAATCTACCGTGGGGGTTGCTGTGATGCAAGTAGCCAACGCAATCGTTGAGCTACTGCTGTCAAAGGTAGTGACCCTTGGAAACGTTCAGGTGATCATAGATGGCTTCGCCGCGATGGGATTCCCAAACTGCAGTGGGGCTATAGATGGAACTCACATCCCTATCCTGGGACCGGACCACCAGGCCAGCCAATACATTAACCAAAAGGGCTACTTTTCAATGGTGCTGCAAGCACTGTTGGACCATAGGGGACGTTTTACAAACATCAACGTCGGATGGCCGGGCAAGGTTCATGACGCTCGTGTTTTCAGGAACTCTGGTCTGTTTAGACGGCTGCAGGAAGGTATTTACTTCCCGGACCACAAAATAACTGTTGGGGATGTGGAGATGCCTATAGTCATCCTCGGGGACCCAGCCTACCTGCTAATGCCCTGGCTCATGAAGCCCTATACAGGCGCCCTGGACACTGAAAAAGAACTCTTCAACTACCGTCTGAGCAAGTGCAGAATGGTGGTGGAGTGTGCTTTTGGACATCTCAAGGGAAGATGGAGAAGCTTACTGACTCGCTCTGATCTCAGCGAAACCAATATCCCCATTGTTATTGCAGCTTGCTGTGTGCTCCACAATCTCTGTGAGAGCAAGGGGGAGACCTTTATGGCAGGGTGGGAGGTTGAGGCAAATAGCCTGGCTGCTGATTACGCCCAGCCAGACAGCCGTGCGATTAGAAGAGCCCAGCGGGACGCGCTGTGCATCCGGGAGGCTTTGAAAGCTAGGTTCCTCAGTGAGCAGGGTAACCTGTGACTATTACGTTTGTTTAAAGAGAAACTGAACCTGCCCCCGTTTCTTTACCCAGTTAATGTTGACTATACTCTCCAGCTACATACTCCGTTCACCCCGTCCCCCCCCCCACACATGTTTAAAAATAAAATAAATGGAACTTTGTTAATGAGCCCTGTTTTCTTTATTACGAGTTTCACGGTAAAGTGTTGAAACTGGGACGCAGACTGTGGTGGGAAGCGGGTGTAGTGATGGAAAGAACGCTTCTAAACTCGAGGAATGACAGGCTCCTGCTCCTAGAGCGGTCCGCAGTGGTGGACTGGTTGTTTCA
>NW_020688295.1:0-12444 GCF_002925995.2 Terrapene triunguis | reverse complement strand
TAGGTCATGTTCTCAAGACCTTTAATCATTCTTGTTGCTCTTCTCTGGACCCTTTCCAATTTCTCCACATCTTTCTTGAAATGCGGTGCCCAGAACTGGACACAATACTCCAGCTGAGGCCTAACCAGAGCAGAGTAGAGCGGAAGAATGACTTCTCGTGTCTTGCTCACAACACACCTGTTAATACATCCCAGAATCACGTTTGCTTTTTTTGCAACAGCATCACACTGTTGACTCATATTTAGCTTGTGGTCCACTATAACCCCTAGATCCCTTTCTGCCGTACTCCTTCCTAGACAGTCTCTTCCCATTCTGTATGTGTGAAACTGATTTTTTCTTCCTAAGTGGAGCACTTTGCATTTGTCTTTGTTAAACTTCATCCTGTTTAACTCAGACCATTTCTCCAATTTGTCCAGATCATTTTGAATTATGACCCTGTCCTCCAAAGCAGTTGCAATCCCTCCCAGTTTGGTATCATCCGCAAACTTAATAATCGTACTTTTTATACCAATATCTAAGTCGTTAATGAAGATATTGAACAGAGCCGGTCCCAAAACAGACCCCTGCGGAACCCCACTCGTTATGCCTTTCCAGCAGGATTGGGAACCATTAATAACAACTCTCTGAGTACGGTTATCCAGCCAGTTATGCACCCACCTTATAGTAGCCCCATCTAAATTGTATTTGCCTAGTTTGTCGATAAGAATATCATGCGAGACCGTATCAAATGCCTTACTAAAGTCTAGGTATACCACATCCACAGCTTCTCCCTTATCCACAAGACTCGTTATCCTATCGAAGAAAGCTATCAGATTGGTTTGACATGATTTGTTCTTTACAAATCCATGCTGGCTGTTCCCTATCACCTTACCACCTTCCAAGTGTTTGCAGATGATTTCCTTAATTACTTGCTCCATTATCTTCCCTGGCACAGAAGTTAAACTAACTGGTCTGTAGTTTCCTGGGTTGTTTTTATTTCCCTTTTTATAGATGGGCACTATATTTGCCCTTTTCCAGTCTTCTGGAATCTCTCCCGTCTCCCATGATTTTCCAAAGATAATAGCTAGAGGCTCAGATACCTCCTCTATTAGCTCCTTGAGTATTCTAGGATGCATTTCATCAGGCCCTGGTGACTTGCAGGCATCTAACTTTTCTAAGTGATTTTTAACTTGTTCTTTTTTTATTTTATCTGCTAAACCTACCCCCTTCCCATTAGCATTCACTAGGTTAGGCATTCCTTCAGACTTCTCGGTGAAGACCGAAACAAAGAAGTCATTAAGCATCTCTGCCATTTCCAAGTTTCCTGTTACTGTTTCTCCCTCTTCACTAAGCAGTGGGCCTACCCTGTCTTTGGTCTTCCTCTTGCTTCTAATGTATTGGTAAAAAGTCGTCTTGTTTCCCTTTATTCCTGTAGCTAGTTTGAGCTCATTTTGTGCCTTTGCCTTTCTAATCTTGCCCCTGCATTCCTGTGTTGTTTGCCTATATTCATCCTTTGTAATCTGTCCTAGTTTCCATTTTTTATATGACTCCTTTTTATTTTTTAGATCATGCAAGATCTCGCGGTTAAGCCAAGGTGGTCTTTTGCCACATTTTCTATCTTTCCTAACCAGCGGAATAGCTTGCTTTTGGGCCCTTAATAGTGTCCCTTTGAAAAACTGCCAGCTCTCCTCAGTTGTTTTTCCCCTCAGTCTTGATTCCCATGGGACCTTACCTATCAGCTCTCTGAGCTTACCAAAATCCGCCTTCCTGAAATCCATTGTCTCTATTTTGCTGTTCTCCCTTCTACCCTTCCTTAGAATTGCAAACTCTATGATTTCATGATCACTTTCACCCAAGCTGCCTTCTACTTTCAAATTCTCAACGAGTTCCTCCCTATTTGTTAAAATCAAGTCTAGAACAGCTTCACCCCTAGTAGCTTTTTCAACCTTCTGAAATAAAAAGTTGTCTGCAATGCAGTCCAAGAATTTGTTGGATAGTCTGTGCCCCGCTGTGTTATTTTCCCAACATATATCCGGATAGTTGAAGTCCCCCATCACCACCAAATCTTGGGCTTTGGATGATTTTGTTAGTTGTTTAAAAAAAGCCTCATCCACCTCTTCCACCTGGTTAGGTGGCCTGTAGTAGACTCCTAGCATGACATCACCCTTGTTTTTTACCCCTTTTAGCCTAACCCAGAGACTCTCAACACTTCCGTCTCCTATGTCCATCTCTACCTCAGTCCAAGTGTGTACATTTTTAATATATAAGGCAACACCTCCTCCCTTTTTCCCCTGTCTATCCTTCCTGAGCAAGCTGTATCCATCCACACCAACATTCCAATCATGTGTATTATCCCACCAAGTTTCAGTGATGCCAACAATGTCATAGTTGTATTTATTTATTAGCACTTCCAGTTCTTCCTGCTTATTACCCATACTTCTCGCATTTGTATATAGGCATCTAAGATACTGGTTTGATCTTTCCTCCCGGTTTTGTCCTGACCCTCCTTTCTCTCTGCCAATATAGCCCACACTCCCTCTCGTCTCCGACCCATCACCCAGGTCTCCATGTTCCCCACTTACCTGCGGGCTTTGCTCACCTGTCCCCGTCGAACCTAGTTTGCAACCCCCTGCTTTCTTTTTGCCTCATGTGGAACCAGGGCCGGCTCTGGCTTTTTCGCGCCGGGGGCAGGGCGGCCGGAGCCCTGGGGGGAGGGCGGCGAGCCCCGGCTGGGGCTCGGCTCTCCTCCCCCGCGGCCAGAGCGCCGCGCCGCCGCCCCCCTCCAGGTGCCGCCCCAAGCACCAGCTTGGGTGCTTGGTGCCTGGGGCCGGCCCTGTGTGGAACAAAGTCCCGGCCTAGGTACAGCAGGGCAGAGCAAAACCATGTCTCCCCTGCCTCCTAGCCAGAGTCAACATGTGATCAGCAGGCCAGCGACCATCCAGTAAGTGTCTGTCTAGCAATTGCGTTGGAGGGAGCTAGGCGTCCGGACGCCTGGGTTCTATCCCCAGGCCTGGCCCACGACTGGCTGCATGATCCTGAGCAAGTTACTTGACTTCTTTGTACCTGTTTCCCATCAGTGAAATGGGGGAGCTTGACCCAAGGCACAGGAGATCTGTGCTGTCAGCATTGTAACATGAGCTGTCCCTGTGCTCCGTACCAGGGCAGCTCAGAACCGGTGGCCTCTGCCACGGGAACTGGGCGGGGCCTGGGTTCGGATCCTCCCTCACCGAGCAGCGCTGAAACGTATTGGGTGGTGGTTGAGTGCAGTCTGCAGGACGGGGGTACAGGCCAGCATTGGGACCCAGGGTTCTCTTGGCACCTCTGCTGTTGTCTTGCTGCGTAGCCTTGGCCAAGTCACCGCCTCTCCTTGCCCCAGTCTGTGTAGTGGGGGGAACTCCTGGGGGCCGTAGCAGTCCTGCCAACGGGTTCCGATCCTGTGGGGTCCAGCCAGGCTGGGACCTGACTCCCACCCCCAAATGACGGCGGTGTTGTCAGTGCAGGCTGGTCTCCACCATTAGAGGGCGGCAGGATCGGGCCCTTGGTTCCCGGGGGCGAGAGCTGTCGGTCTCTGGGCTGTTAGACAAGCAGCTGTGTGTTTGCAATGTGTTGCTCCCGGGCGCCCTTTGGCCTGTCCCTGCTGTGTGCGGCTGCTGGCTCCATTGCTGGGTGCATCAGCATTGCCAGCCCCGGTCTGTCATGTGCATCTCAGCAGCCCTGTGCCTGTACCATCACTCCGCGCTCCCCTCCCACTGCACGGGGGCCAGCCCGCGTCCTATGCACGGGGTCTTGCTAGGGAGAGCTGAGAGCCAAAGAGAGAGAACCTTGGCTCCCCATTCTCTCCGCCCCATCTCTAGCGCTGCACTCAGAGCCCTGGCTATGGGGAGAGGAGGGGGCAGGGCTGAGGAGGGGTACCAGCGCTTCACCTCCCCCCTGCAGGGGGGCACTGGAAGCGAGGGGTTGGGTGGGGGTGCCTTGCTAGTGGGGAGCAGCCCAGCCCGAGCTGGGAATCCCGTTACCCTTCTCTGCCAAGCGACAGCAGCAGCTTCTCTTCTCCTGTGAGCAGGGGGGATCAGAGCGGTGGGGCTGGGGGTGCAGCTTCGCGGTTTGGTTCAGTGGCTTTCAGCCCCGCCCATGCTAAAACCTGGTCCCGCGCCCCCGGATGGAACCCGCTTACGGTGAAATGCGCCGAAGCGACGTTCTACGCGGGCTCCCCGGGCCAGTCTGGCCACTGCCCAGTGAACGCGTCCTGGCGTCGGGCAGGCCAGACGTGCATCCTGTGCTCTTCCACAGAGAGAGACTGCGGCTCTTCGCAGGCAAAGCCTCTCTGGTCAAACTGGCGTGCAGCATGCTCTGGGGACTGTCCCCACCATGGGCAGAGCCCACAATGGGAGGGAGGCTGCCCCCTGCCTGAACATTGAGTTGGTTGTTCAAGAGCTTTGTGCCTGGCAACTCCTGGACCCCTGTAGTACAGAATGCAAATGAGTGGGGCCTAGTGGTTAGAGCGGCGGGGTGACTGAGAGCCAGGACTCCTGGGTTTTGTACCCAGCTCTGGGAGGACAGTGGGGTCTAATGGTTAGAGCAGGGGCTTACGGGGGGCCAGGACTCCTGGGTTCTATTCCGGGGGGGGGAAGGGAATGGAAGTGCTGCATTCTAAGGGGAGCTGTTAATCTCTCCTCTCTGCAGGCTGTTGGATTACAGCAGAACATGAGACTTCCCAGGTGTGCGTGGGGGAGGGGTGTCACTTTTTGATCCCACCAAAGACCCTGCCCCCCCATCTCCTGAGCCAGCGCAGCGCACAAAGCCCCCCTCCCCCCCGTTGTGCCTATATAAGGTAGTTGGCCTGTTCTTGTAAGGCCAGCTGCCGGCTGACGCGAGCATGCGCCATCGGAGCGCTGACGTCCAGCGCCGGGGAGAACTCCCCATCTCGGTGTGCGGCTGCCTGACAACGCCCCCGTGGGCCCCGTCCATGCATGCTTCGCGCTCGGCCTGCCAAGCTCCCGCTCCCAGCCACTTCCTGGCCAAGCCCCTGGTGATTGGAACCAGCTGTGCTGCTGAGCCCCGCTTCATCCCCAGACTAAGGATGGCAGCGGGCCAGTGGTCTCTGCTGCTCCTTCGCCTGCACCATGCGTGTCCAGGTGGCTTCTCCAGTGGGACAGAGGCCCCCTGAGCCCTGGCACCCTGCCCCCTTAGTGTGCCCTGCAGGTGTCTCAGCCTGGCTGAAGCTGCAGCGGGCAGGGTCTCGTGCGTCCTGGTTCTTGGCAATCGGAGCAGCCGCCACAGGTTCCTCTGGCATCTGCGGCACAGGTGCACAAGGCCTGGTAGGGGAGGGTGGATACCTTACAGCACCTGTATAGAGGGGCTGGGGCCAGTGGTTCAGGCAGGGGACTGGTCCTGCTGGGGAAACTCTTCACTCTGGGGGAGCCATGTTGCTATTCCCTGCCTCGGTTTCCCCATCTGTGAAATGGGGAGAACGTGAAGTGGAACAATGGGCTCGTGGTTAAGGCATGCCTGGCCTGCAGGCTTCCTGCTCTAACCGCTGGACCCTGCTCCCCTCCCAGAGCTGGAGATAGAATCCAGGAGTCCAACTCCTGCAGACCCACGTGGCTGGGCTGAGGGCACCCTCTGCCAGCTGCAGTCTCCAGCTCGTTGAAGACAATGGGGCAGATTTCCATTGAAGTCACGAGGGCCAGGATTTTGGTCTCTGGTGTCAGTGCATGACAGCAGTGATGCTGCGGAGATGGGAGCTGGGCGGGGGCAGCTGCCTCGCTTACCAGACCTCTACCCAGCAGATCCTGCGGTGTTTGGCTGTCCCAGGGAGCACAAACCACTGACGGGGAGGGAGAGAGAGACTTCTAAACCGGTTAAGAGTAAACCCAACAGCCAACTTGTCCCAGGCCCACCTGCAACATGGGGAATTCAGGCTGGCTTGTATCTCCTGCTGCCAGCCACACATCCCCTCCTGAGAGACTCCCCCCGGCCAAGCACTCGGGGCCCACTCCACAGGCATTTTCTCAGCGTGCTCAGCGTACTGGCGATGATTTAGGTTCAAGCTGCCTGAAATCTTCCTCTTCCTGTGCCCATGGCGGGTGTTCACGCTGGGTTCTCGCTGGCCGTGTAACCTGTCACTGGTGTTCGAGATGTGCCGTTCTGCAGCAGGGGGCAGGAGACCCGGCATGCAAAGCTCCCGCGCACGCCGCCTGCGGAGGCCTTGCGGCCTCGGGTCATGGTTGAGAGAGGCTCTGAGAGTCCAGTGCTCGTCCTGCACCTTCATTGCTGCACCGTGACTAGGTTCAGCTCCTAGCCCTGCTCTCAGCTTCCTCGGGCAAACCCCTTCATCATGCAGACCCCCAGCTGTAAAACTGCGTATCTACCTGAACTGTGAGCTCCTAGGGGCAGGGACTGTTTGGTGTGCGGTGCCTGTGCAGCGTCCGGCACCACAGAGCCCAGATCTTACCGAGCGGCCTCTAGGGGCTAGCGTAATGCATCTAGTGATCTGGAACTTGTCCGAATTGCTTCTCAGATGTGTGGTGGGTTCCCCGCCCGCTCATGCTGGGGACTCGGACGGCGCAGAGAGCCAGGACCTGCTGTTCCCCTGCAGCGCGTGCAGCCCGCAGGTGTGGTGCTGGCTTGGCGGCACGCTAAAGAGACAAGTGGAGGGAGCAGCCCCAAAGGGAACTGATCTCGGAGGGGGAGAAGCAGGGAGAGTTCAGCTATCTGAGGGGCCGGGGGAATTCCATAACCAGATACAGCTAGGAAGGGCCACCATTTTCTGAAAGTGCTAACGGGCCCGATTTGGACTTCGCGGGCCTGATTCTCAGAGGTGCTGAGCACCCGCTGCTCCAGGTGAAGTCAATGGGAGCTCAGCACCTTCTGGGAGCTAGGGTATCCCCAGATATCCCCTGTTCTAATCAACAGACCAGCCCCTGCTGTGTCAGCCAATCAGCTCTCCCCATTAGTCTCATTCATCTGCACTAACGAGGATGGTGCAAAATTAACACGCATCCAAGATCATCTTTCTCTTTGTTTTTCTGGCTGAGGCAGTGCAACTCTGGGGCTGCTGCCAGCAGACACAAATGTTTCCATTTCCCCAGCCAGGGTCCTTCTTGCTCGGAGGAAACTCCACTGGGACCCCCTGATGCATCATTCACAGATTATTCCTGACCAAGCAGGAAGTGCGCTTGGCTGCTTCACTGACACTCACCAGCTTGCTCGGAGAAGCAGCAACGTGAGTGAACTCCCCGACCTGCTCCTTGCCTGGCACACGCTAGGTAGCTTGTGAAAGTGGGCCAGGAAATCCAACGCGGTGTCACAGTGCGCCCGTTGGCGGTGTCCCTCTCCTGGCTCGCCTTTCTTGCTCTGTGGCTCGTGTGAATGACTCAGAACCAGGCCGGCAGCTGCCCATCCTGCCTGCGCCCATTCACTCCAGGAACCGCGGAGTCTGCAAACGGCACTTCAGCACTTTTGTGCTGGTCCAAAGACGGTAAGAGAGGCAGCCGCAGGGACTGTCATCCTCTCTTTGCCCTTCTCTTCCTGTACTGCAGACGAGCTTCCTGGATATGCAGCTTTCCCTGGGGACAGGTTATCTCAAAAAGCTTCTGTGCATCACACTGGGCAGCTGCTGGGGCCAGAGACAGGAGCCTCCTGGTCTGAGCCTCAGAGGCTGTGCCATCAATCTGCCTCTCCAGCCTTTCTAGAAGCCAGGGGGGTTGGGATTCTGTGCGCCACATAGTCCTTGGCATCTCTTAGCAGCAAGACCACTCCCGTGCCCCAGCTGTCCGTGGCCGTAGTGACAGGACTCGGCACCAGTGTGCTCACCTTTCCAGCCAGGGATTGCAAAGTGCTTTAATCAGGTGGGTGTCGTTAGCCGTGCCCCACAGATGGGGAGACGAAGGCACCGGGAAGTAACTTGCCCGAGGGCGCCTGGCAAGTCTGTAGCAGAATGGGCCAGGGGGCTAGTGGCCCAGAGTTTAGAGTCCATTACTTTTGGGTGCCAAACCTCCTGAAGGTGTCTCAAAGCACCTGAAATTAGTGACTATTTCTGAAGACATGGACCTGATCCCGGCTCTTACCGTTCGACAACACCGCCTCCCTGTGTCACTAGACTCCGTCTAATTCCATGAAACCAGCCCCTGTTTGCCAGAAGGCACCAGACGGCCACCATGCCTCCAGCTCCTAGGCCACCTTTGCACTGGCCCCCTGGCAGTGAAGAGTTCAGAGTCACCCAGCTGTTAGTGCTCAGGTTTCTGACACATAAATCGTGAAGCAAAGAACACCCCGGGCAGTCAGGCTCACCGAGCGTCTGGTTCTTTGGAGTCAGGTATTGGATACATTGCATTTTTGTAGCGGATTTCTGTCATCTGAGAATTGCAAAGCCTCTTATGATTAGCTAGTAAGTCTTCAAATCCCATCTCCTCCCCTGTGAAATAGGTAAGTATCAACCCCATTTTAGAGACAGGAAAACTGAGGAATGGTGAGGCAAAGGGAGTTGCTCAGTTCAGTTACCCTACGTCCTATTCAGACAATCATTAAAGATTCTGGGTGCCCCATCTCAAAAAAGATAGAATTCGGAAAAGTGCAGAGGGGTCTGGAACAGCTTCCGTAGGAGGCAAGATTAAAAAGACTGGAACTGGTCATCTTAGAAAAGAGACGACTAAGAGGGGATGTGAGGTCTATAAAATCAAGCATGATGTGGGGAAAGTGAATAGGGAAGTGTTATTTACCCCTTCACATACTACAAGAACCAGGAGTCACCCAAGGAAATTAATATTCGTCAGGTTTAAACATACAGAAGGAAGTATTTCTTCACCAACACGCAGTTAACTTGTGGAACTCATTGCCAGGGGATGTTGTGAAGGTCAAAAGTATCACTGAGTTCAAAGAAGAAATCAAGTTTGTGGAGGATGGGTCCATTGACTGCTATTAGCCAAGATGGTCAGGGACACAACCCCATTCTTTGTGTCCCTAAACCTCGGACTGCCAGAAGCTGGGACTGGACGACGGGATGGATCATTCGCTAATTGCTCTGTTCTGTTCATTCCCTCTGAAGCACCTGGCACAGGCCACTGTCCGGAGACAGGATACTGGGCTAGATGCACCATTGGTCTGACCCAGTCTGGCCGTTCTTCTGTATTCCCACGAATGAACCCTGGTGTCTTGGCCAAATTCCAACCCTGCTAATTAAGTTCTGCCTCTTTAAATTCCCCCCTGCATGTGGTATTTTTCCTGTATTCAACTGCGCCACCCTCCCTCTCGGCTGTAGCAAGTGCTCAGAGTGGCATCTCTGTCGGAAGCCCCGCAGCACAGTGGGAATGTCTGGCTTGGACGCACTCAGTTCCTCGGCGTACAAAATAAACGCCGTGACCTATCTACTTGCTAAGGGTTAAATTCCACCCACAGTTAAAGCCATGCAGCCTCTAACCCTGGATGTATATTTAGCAGCTTGTATATTAGAGGCTTCTCCATTTCCCGCCCCCCGCGCTCTGTTCCTCATTTTGTCTTTTCCTTATTTACCGAGAATACAATTTATTTACCCAGTGCAGGGCCCTCCTGAGCCAGTGGATTGGAACCGCTGGAAGGATCACCCAGCAATCCAGCCCACAGACACATTTCCCAGCCCAGCCGCCCTGGGAGGCCAGCCAGGAACTCAGCACAAACATGTAATAAAAACGCATCTTGTTACGCAGTTGCTTTTATAAACGTGAGCATTTAAACAAATCCAGAGCTTGGGCTAAAAATATTTTAACAATAGGAAAATGCATAAATCTTTCCAGCCGCTGACTTACCAACCTGTGAAATCCCCCTTTCTGTCTGCTGGACTGCTGCTGCCTTAGCAAACGGGATGGGCTGCACCGTGAGAGGTGCTCGGGCAGAGAAGAGGGACCCCAAGGGGGTAGATTTTAGAGGGATTGATCCTGCAAGGTGCTGTGTGAGTTCTGCAAGGGCAGTGAAATCTGAGGGTATTTGGTAACTCAAATCGAGTGTGCAAAAACCTCCTCCTAGAAGTGATTCTGCATCCTGGCCTTGTCTACACACTGAAGCTGCAAACCAGCGTAGCTGAACCGGGGCAAACCACTGTGTGGACACACTTACGTTGCTTTAAAACTGGCTTGTGTCGGTTTAACTTGCATCGACGTTTGTGACGAACTGGGACTGTTCTTAGAGTGGTCTGTGAATGCTGACAGGGGAGTGTGGCTAGGATGGTCTGCATTGGGGGAGGGGAGACTGACCGACAGAGAATACCTGAGCATGTAACATGAGAACCCAGGAAGGAGTGAGAGGCGAGGTGACACCTTGGGAAACTGAACAAAGGCTGTGGGAGGGGTCGCTGAAGGCAGAGTTGGAAGAGCTGGCTAGTGACCATGGCTGGGAGGCAGACGGGGCTCTGACCTCCCAGGGGGGCTAGGGTCCCCGGGGACCCCAAGATGGACCTAACTGGGGGGGTCCTGTTGTCTGCGCCTGCAAGACCTGTCTTGGACTGTATTCCTGTCGTCTAAATAAACCTTCTGCTTTACTGGTGGCTGAGAGTCATGGTGAATCGCAGGAAGCCGGGGGTGCAGGGCCCTGAGTCCCCCCACACTCCGTGACAACGTTTCCCAATATGAACTGGATTTAAATGGAATTAAGAGCGTCCATACTGGGGCTTGCACCGGTTTAACTAAACCGACTTTTAAATGCACCTCTAATAAATGGGGACAGGTTTGTGTGTGGAGCTGACCGGGGGCTGGGGTTCTCTAAAGGAGCAGAGGGTGCTGGACCCCTGAAATGTCTTGGCTTGTGGGCCCCTCCCCCCCCCTTTGAAAATGAAGCGAGGCCTGTCCCCGAGGGGAAGGTGTATCGCAGGCTCGCCCAGCGGGACAAGGCTGGTTCGTGTCTGAGTATGCAGACCCCGGTGACCTGGGGGACTCTGGGAACGTCTCACTGCTGTGCTTAAAGTGAATAATGGCACCTTTTGACTGGGCTGCAGAGACTGGCCTCCACGGGCAAAGCTGGTTTGGATCTGGAGCTAAATTCAAAGGGGGTGTCGGTGTTTGCACAATAGAGGCCTCACTGCTAACTGCAGCCGTGGGGGGCTATCCGAACACAAGCCTGTAACAATAAGAACTGGTTCTGCACCTGCGGGGCCGTCTGAATCCAGATCCACACTCCCCAAACAGGCCAGGAGCTGGTGTTCTGCTTCTCCCAACAATTTCCTCGCGGTGGCTGAAACAGTGACTTGGCCACGCGTGCGAGGGTGACTGCTCCAGTTCATCTGTCCCTAGAGCCCGGCTGCGCTGTCTTTCTGCTGAATTTGGTGGTTGCTTTCCACTCTCATTGGCATGTTACTGGATTTAACTCCGGGGCGGAGGAAACCAGACCCTGCTCTCGCTGTTTTTATGTCCAGGCTCCCAGAGCCCTGTGGGTACTGGATTCATATTTTCTCCTTGTTGTGCTGATGCAGCAAACAAGCGTCTCAAGTTACAGGAAAAGGAGCTGGGGTCTGTTTCCCTTTTCCTTTGCTGCACACCCCAGCCTCTTTTTCATTTCAGAGCGGCAGCCTGCACAGAACACGGCTCCTCCTTTTCTGGAAAGCCCAGCCCTGTCGCACTCTGTATGAGGGGGAATCCCCCTTAGCCCTTTGGAGTGTGGGGAGAATGACACCTGGGAAGCAGTTCTGATTCGGTCCAGCAGAAGGCAATGGCCAGTAATCATTTGTCACCATTAGTATTATAGGAGCCTATTCTGCCTAGTGTAGGAAGCTGGAGGCAAGGCTAGGGGGTGGACTCTGGTACCCTCCCTACACCATAAAGCAGGGGCTGGGGGTAGAGGAAAGGGCATGGGGACACTCTGAGGAGGGTGGCGACACCAGGGCTGGGGACAGCCCAGAAGGGAGTGTACAGCCAGTGTAAGAAGGCTGCAGGGGATACGGGTATGGTGGGAGTCTCCTCCCCCCAATGGCAGAGGAGTGGCTCTGGGGTGTGCCAGGGGCTGGGCTCTCAGATGAGCCAGGGCCATGTTTCCTGTGTGACTTCAAAGGGGAGAAAAAGACTCGCCCATTAATCCTGGGAAGCGACAGGTGCGGGAGGCCACGTGCTCCAGACTGACCTAGTTTTTCAGAATCCTCCGTAACCCACATCCCTAGTTTCCCTCCCGCCTTTGAGTGAACTCGCAGGGTTTCCACAGGGCTCCTTCCGACAACAAATGCGATGAGTCCGGTGCTGCAGAATCATCTCCCTGAGAGAAGGAACAGGGAATTCTGCACCGCTGGAATTGCCCTCTTTACGCTGGCGGGTACTGAAAACACCCTGCTGCAATGCTGCCGGGCTAAAGCGAGTGTTTATTATGGAATCTGTATGGTGGTAGCCCCGGTAGGCCCCAGGCTGGCCACTGTCATGCTAGGCAGTGTACGCACATGTAACAAGAAAGATGGGCCCTGCTTCAGAGAGCTTCTCCGATGTGCTCATGTACGGTGATGAGCAGCAGTAGCAA
>NW_020688294.1:0-9103 GCF_002925995.2 Terrapene triunguis | reverse complement strand
GCTGGGACGTGGCCGAACAGGCTAGGTGTCTGAGATGTAGAGCCACTTGGACTGTCTGGGCTGGAATCAACCCATATCAAAGGAGGATTTTGAAAAGACAATGGGAAGCCTCAACGATTAAGCATCAACTCCTACACCAAGTTTGTTCCCCCCACCTCTCTGCAGGGAAGAGGAGCAATAGCCGGGAGCTGGAGCACAAAGGGCGAAGGTGCCAGGTGTCTGTGTTAAAGGACTGGGCTGACAGAGACACAGGAACTCACTTGGGACTGAGAGACAAAAAGGGGACAGGGAGAGAGCGAGCCAAGCTGGACCCTCCAGCAGCACGGCTCGGCAGAGCCCCAGCTCTGGCCAGGCTGAACCCTCTCTTAAACTGTGCTTCTCTGTGCTGACCTAAGGACTTTCCGATTCTATAGGCCAGGTGACTAACACATGGTTACTTGGTTTGGAAAAGGTGCCTGGTGTCTCTGCAAATACTCACTGAGAACACTGAGCCCTGAAGGGGTAGAACAAGTCTGCTGCAGGAGTCTGGCTTGATTGGACTTGCTGCAGGGAGCCATGGAGAAAGCCAGGGATCACTGGTGCTCAAAGGCCCAGTTTCTGAGTCACTGAAGCCATGGACTTGCCTCTGTGGAATTGTGTGGATCGTGGGGTCCAGCACAATCAAGGGGTCACTCCCAAGGGCCTGGCTGAAGGCCAGGGCATAGACCAGGCCTTGTGAATTCATGACAGAAAGTCACCTCTCACTCTTCTCTTTGCTAAACTGAACAGATCGATCTCCTTCAGTCTCCTACTGTGAGGCGTTTGCTCCAGCCCCCAAATCACGTTTGTGACCCTTTTCTGCAGCATCTGTGATAGTTTGGGGTGCAATGCAGACCTGTAAGGGGTGTGTCACCGCTCGCCCTGCTCTCCCGAGTGCAGCTGTTCAGAGCCCCTGGGGAACCTGCCCACGTCACACAGGCACCTGCCTGGGAGCAGTTCAGAGCTGAGCTCTCTTGGAAACATGGCCCTAGGCCCCTATGGCCGCTGGCGCCCGCAAGAGGCTGCATGGCTGTGAAGGGTAGTGGGGGGCTTCCAACAAGGGCTGACTTCACTACAGGCTCACACCAGATAGTGCTGGTGGAAGCTCTGGCTGGGTCTGGGCTGTGGCAGGGTGAAGTGGCTGCAACCTGCCTTAGGCCAGGACAGCAGCAGGGGCTGGCAAAGAGCAGCCACACTGGGGAGGAAGTAGGTGAGAGCAGGGCTGGCAGATGAGTCACTCACTGAGTACCTGCATTTGGTGCCGGCTGCTGATAGCCTGCCAGTGAGAGGTAAAGTTCCCCCCTCCCTGCCAGAAACCCCACTGAGGGAAACAGCAGCATCCCCTGCCCTCCCTTGGGGTGAGACCCCCCCTGCAGAATGCTGTAGAACCAATGTGAATGAAATTGTTTTTAGTTATCCTGTACCATTGTAACTTCTGTTCACCATTTCATTACACTTGCCATTTTACCTACATTGTAACTTCTGTGCCATATTGTAATTCAAACCCCATTTTAAAACGCTTACTCCATTTTGTAAGGCTTGCTGCAACCTTCACTGTTGCAAACCCTGCTGTAATTTTATTAGTCTAGTTGAGATGTGTGAATGAGGAATGCATGGGTGATAGAATCAACCTCCAGCACCAGCCCGTCCTGATGAGATAAAGTTCAAATACCAACGGCTGAAGAACTAGACAACAGCCCTAACTCAAGCAAGAAGCATCCACCCTAAAAAGAAACAACAGAAGGAAGATCAAAGCCAGGTCCCAGGCTGACAGTCGCGCCTGCAATTGACGGGTGATCAAGCACCAAACCCAGAGGCGGCATGACACAGCGAGACCTAGGAACTTTGAATCCAAACTAAACTCCTATAAAAAAGGAAGGGTGAGATGAGAGACTTTGGGTAACGTTCTGCTATCAACATCAAGGAGCATCGGTGCGCGCCCGACAGAGACCCGGCTCCTCCTCGTGCTCAGCTTTCCTGGCCAGTTAGCTGCCACGAGCTACGATCCCAAGCTGCGAACTCAAACTACAATCAGGACTGGTAACTATCCAGCAGCTGCAGAACATTTTGGGGGGTGTGTGTGTGTGAGTGTATGTGTATAAGCATTGAGGTATTTGCTAATAGTTACAGATTAATAATAAATGTGGCATCTTTGCCTTGACCCCTAAAACGATCCTGTGTAAGTTTGTGGAACAACAATGCAAAGGGCCTTGAGGGCTGTCAAGGCTGTATCCCCACTTTGAACCTTAGGGTACAAATGTAGGGGCCTGCATGAAAACTTCTAAGCTTATCTACCAGCTTAGCTTTGGTCCGCTGCCACCATCACAAGAATTCCCTCCCTGGGAAGCCTTGAGAAACCTTTCACCAATTCCCTGGTGAACACAGATCCAAACCCCCTTGGATCTTAAAACAAGGAGAAATCAATCTGGTTCTTAAAAAGAAGGCTTTTAATTAAAGAAAAAGGTAAAAATCATCTCTGTAAAATCAGTATGGAAAATACTTTACAGGGTAATCAAACTTAAAGAGCTCAGAGGACCCCCCTCTGTCTTAGGTTCAAAGTACAGCAAAACAAAGATAAGCACTCTGGTAAAAAGGTACATTTACAAGTTGAGAAAACAAAGTGAATCTAAGACGCCTTGCCTGTCTTTTTACTTACTAGTTTGAAATAGGAGAGACTTGTTTAGAAAGATGGGGAGAACCTGGATTGATGTCTGGTCCCTCTCAGTCCCAAGAGCGAACAACCCCTTAAACAAAGGACACACACAAAAGCCTTCCCCCCCCCAAGATTTGAAAGTATCTTGCCCTCTTATTGGTCCTTCGGGTCAGGTGTCAGCCAGGTTACCCGAGCCTCTTAACCCTTTACAGGTAAAAGGATTTGGAGTCTCTGTACACAGAGAGCTGTTACCCTTCCCTTTATAGTTATGACAAGGGCACAGACAGGTGCAATTTACACTCGGAGGGGGAGATTTTCACAAACACAGGGGAGTTAGGATCAATGGGGCTTGTGCTCCTGAATCCCTTAGGAGCTTTAGAAATTCTCCCCCTCCCTGCATCAGTTGCACCCAATCTGGCCCCAGGTGTTTCCCTTCCATCTTTCACCCTCTCACTCTGGAAGTTCACGGTGGTGAGCTGATGATGAAAACACCTGCACACGCCCAACAGTGCCCCACAGGAGAATTACAAGTGGCGATCGGTTCCTACAGCCAGGGCTGGCTCCATAGATTTTGCCGCCCAAAGCAAAAAAAAAAAAAAAAAAAAAATGCCGTGATCTGGAACTCTACGGCCGCCGCTTCGTTCTTCGGTGGCAATTCGGCAGTAGGTCCTTCCCTCCGACATGGACTGAGGGACCCGCCGCCGAATTGCCGCAGAAGAGGCGAACGTGCTGCCCCCTTCCAGGGGCTGCGCCAAGCACCTGCTTGCTGGGCTGGTGCCTGGAGCCAGCCCAGGCTACAGCTGTCAGTAAATAGAGCAGAACAGAAAACAGACATGAACCTGGCAGTGGAGAAGTGACTGGGCAGGTCTCTGAATCTGTGTGGGCATCTCTACAGCCACAGCTGAGTTCCCCATGGGAAAGTGACACTTTATCCCCCAAATCCGAGGAGCGAGGCCCTTTCATAGAAGCAGCTCCTCTGACTAATCAGTGCCATGAGCCAGGAAATACCAGGGCAACAATTCAGCTGGGGTTGCAGTGAGTGAACCCCCTACCTGCAGAGTCCTGTGGAGTCGTTTCTGAGCCGTTCCAATCTCCCAGCTTCGCTAGCCCCCAGAGCCATTCTCTCTAGGCAGAGCTCCTGCTCCCAGGGACTGCGCCACTTTCCCAGGCTGTGACATCCATCCTGCCGGAGGGGTCAGGGAGCCACAGGGTTAACTCCAGCCTGCCCCTGAGCTTTTCGTTAAGTTCATACATTTATATTGAATGGAAGCCCCCTCCTCTCTTGGCCCATCCACCAGCTTCAAAACCGAAAGAAGGACAGAGGCTGGAACGTGACTGTGACTGGCTCCTCCCCAGGATGGTTATGGCACAAAGATCAAATTCCTCTGACACACCAGCAGTGCTAGTGAGAGGGCAGCTTTGGTGCTAGCAGCCTCAGCTCTTAACTTCGACTGGTGACACAGTCAGTTCTGCAGTTTTCTTGTGCTCGAGGAGTTGCTGTAATTACCTCAGTCCTGTGTAAAGAATGGGACCAAAGTCTGCTTCAGCAGCCGCTAGACTCGGGGTATGTCTACACTACGAAATTAGGTCGAATTTATAGAAGCCGGTTTTATAGAAATCGGTTTTATACAGTCGATTGTGTGTGTCCCCACACAAAATGCTCTAAGTGCATTAAGTCAGCGGACCGCGTCCACAGTACCGAGGCTAGCGTCGACTTCTGGAGCGTTGCACTATGGGTAGCTATCCCACAGTTCCCGCAGTCTTCGCCGCCCATTGGAATTCTGGGTTGAGATCCCAATGCCTGAATGATGCAAAAACAGTGTCGCGGGGGGTTCTGGGTACATGTCATCAGGCACCTCCCGCTCCGTCAGAGCAACGGCAGACAATCGATTTGCGCATCTTTACCTGGGTTACCTGTGCAGACAACATACCACGGCAAGCATGGAGCCCGCTCAGCTCAGCTCAGCTCACCATCACCATATGTCATCTGGGTGCTGGCAGACGTGGTACTGCATTGCTACACAGCAGCAGCTAATTGCCTTTTGGCAGTAGATGGTGCAGTATGACTGGTAGCCATCATCGGCTATCTGGGTGCTGGCAGTTATGAGCACTACGAACACCACGCGCATTGTCCTGGAGTATATGCAGAGCCAGAACATGCCAAAGCAAAACCAGGACCAGCTGAGGAGGAGGCGATTGCAGCGCGGCGACGATAGTGATGAGGAAATTGACATGGACCTCTCACAAGGCACAGGCCCCAGCAATGTGGAAATCATGGTGTTACTGGGGCAGGTTCATGCCGTGGACCGCCGATTCTGGGCCCGGGAAACAAGCACAGACTGGTGGAACCGCATCGTGTTGCAGGTGTGGGACGATTCCCAGTGGCTGCGAAACTTTCGCATGCGTAAGGGCACTTTCATGGAACTTTGTGACTTGCTTTCCCCTGCCCTGAAGCACCAGAATACCAGGATGAGAGCAGCCCTCACAGCTGAGAAGCGAGTGGCGATAGCCCTGTGGAAGCTTGCAGCGCCAGACAGCTACCAGTCAGTCGGGAATCAATTTGGAGTGGGCAAATCTACTGTGGGGGCTGCTGTGATCCAAGTTGCCAGGGCAATCAAAGACCTGCTGATATCAAGGGTAGTGACTCTGGGAAACGTGCAGGTCATAGTGGATGGCTTTGCTGCAATGGGATTCCCAAACTGTGGTGGGGCCATAGACGGAACCCATATCCCTATCTTGGCACCGGAGCACCAAGCCACCGACTACATAAACCGCAAGGGGTACTTTTCAATGCTGCTGCAAGCCCTGGTGGATCACAAGGGACGTTTCACCATCATCAACGTGGGATGGCCGGGAAAGGTACATGATGCTTGCGTCTTCAGGAACTCTGGTCTGTTTCGAAAGCTGGAGGAAGGGACTTTCTTCCCGGACCAGAAAATAACCGTTGGGGATGTTGAAATGCCTATCATGATCCTTGGGGACCCAGCCTACCCCTTAATGCCATGGCTCATGAAGCCGTACACAGGCAGCCTGGACAGTAGTCAGGACCTGTTCAACTATAGGCTGAGCAAGTGCCGAATAGTGGTGGAATGTGCATTTGGATGTTTAAAAGCGCGCTGGCGCAGCTTACTGACTCGGATAGACCTCAGTGAAACTAATATCCCCATTGTTATTGCTGCTTGCTGTGCGCTCCACAATATCTGTGAGAGTAAGGGGGAGACATTTATGGCGGGGTGGGAGGTTGAGGCAAATCGCCTGGCTGCTGATTACGCGCAGCCAGACACCAGGGCGGTTAGAAGAGTACAGCAGGGCGCGGTGCGCATCAGAGAAGCTTTGAAAACGAGTTTTGTGACTGGCCAGGCTACGGTGTAAAACTTCTGTTTGTTTCTCCTTGATGAACCCCCCCCCCCCCGTTCCCCCCCCCTTCCATCTAAACACCCCCCCCTCCCCCCCCCCCTTCGAGCACCGCTTGCAGAGGCAATAAAGTCATTGTTACTTCTCATTCATGCATTCTTTATTAATTCATCACACAACTAGGGGGATAATTGCCAAGGTAGCCCGGGATGGGTGGGGGAGGAGGGAAAGAAAACTTTAAAACTTTAACACTTATTGAAGGCCAGCCTTCCGATGCTCGGGCAATCATCTGAGGTGGAGTGACTGGGTGGCCGGAGGCCCCCCCACCGTGTTCTTGGGCGTCTGGGTGAGGAGGCAATGGGACTTGGGGAGGAGGGCTGTTGGTTACACAGGGGCTGTAGAGGTGGTCTCTGCTCCTGCTGCCTTTCCTGCAGCTCAACCATATGCTGGAGCATATCAGTTTGATGCTCCAGCAGCCGGAGCATCAACTCTTGCCTTCTGTCAGCAAGCTGACGCCACCTATCATCTTCAGCCCGCCACTTGCTCTCTTCAGCCCGCGATTCAGCCCGCCACCTCTCCTCTCTTTCATATTGTGCTTTTTTGCACTCTGACATTGACTGCCTCCACGCATTCTGCTGTGCTCTTTCAGCGTGGGAGGACATCTGGAGCTCCGAGAACATATCATCCCGAGTCCGCCGTTTTCTCCTTCTAATCTTCACTAGCCTCTGCGAAGGAGAAACATTTGCAGCTGGTGGAGGAGAAGGGAGAGGTGGTTAAAAAAGACACATTTTAGAGAACAATGGGTACACTCTTTCACGTTAAATTTTGCTGTTCACATTACACAGCACATGTGCTTTCGTTACAAGGTCGCATTTTTCCTCTTATATTGAGGGCCTGCCGGTTTGGTGTGAGAGATCACTCACGCAGTGCCAGGCCACAGATTTCGGCTTGCAGGCAGCCATGGTAAGCCACAGTCTTTTGGCTTTTTTAACCTTCTTAACATGTGGGAATGGTTTCAAACAGTGGCGCCCTCATTTCCCATACCAAGCACCCGTTGGGTTGGCCATTTAAAATGGGTTTGCAATGTAAAAGGAGGGGCTGCGGTTTCCTGGTTAACATGCAGCACAAACCCAACTACCCCCCGCACACACACACACCCAATTCTCGGGGATGATCACTTCACCCCTCCCCCCTACCGCGTGGCTAACAGCGGGGAACATTTCTGTTCAGCCGAGCAGGAACGGGCACCTCTGAATGTCCCCTTAATAAAATCACCCCATTTCAACCAGGTGACCGTGAACGATATCACTCTCCTGAGGATAACAAAGAGAGATAAGGAATGGATGTTGTCTGCATGCCAGCAAACACCGGGACCATATGCTGCCATGCTTTGTTATGCAATGATTCCAGAGTACGTGCTACTGGCCTGGCGTGGTAACGTGTCCTACCATGGCGGATGGGATAAGGCAGCCCTCCTCAGAAACCTTTTGCAAAGGCTTTGGGAGTACATCCAGGAGAGCTTTTTGGAGATGTCCCTGGAGGATTTCCGCTCCATCCCCATACACGTTAACAGACTTTTCCAGTAGCTGTACTGGCCGCGATTGCCACGGCAAATTAATCATTAATCATTAAACAAGCTTGCTTTTAAACCATGTGTAATATTTACAAAGGTACACTCACCAGAGGTCCCTTATGTGCCCTCAGGGTCTGGGAGCACGCCTTGGGTGAGTTCGGGGGTTACTGGTTCTAGGTCCAGGGTGATAAACATATCCTGGCTCTTGGGGAAACCGGTTTCTCTGCTTCCTTGCTGTGAGCTATCTTCATTGTCTTCATCATCATCTTGCTCGTACCCCGAACCCGCTTCCCTGTTGCATGTTTCTCCATTGATGGAGTCAAAGCACACGGTTGGGGTAGTGGTGGCTGCACCCCCTAGCATGGCATGCAGCTCCGCGTAGAAGCGGCATGTTTGCGGCTCTGCCCTGGACCTTCCGTTTGCCTGTCTGGCTTTGTGGTAGGCTTGCCTTAGCTCCTTAATTTTCACGCAGCACTGCTGTGCGTCCCTGTTATGGCCTCTGTCCTTCATTGCCTTTGAGACCTTTTCTAATATTTTGCCATTTCGTTTACTGCTACGGAGTTCAGCTAGCACTGATTCGTCTCCCCATATGGCGACCAGATCCCATACCTCCCGTTCGGTCAATGATGGAGCTCTTTTGCGATCCTGGGACTCCATCATGGTTACCTGTGCTGATGAGCTCTGCGTGGTAACCTGTGCTCTCCATGCTAGGCAAACAGGAAATGAAATTCAAACGTTCGCGGGGCTTTTCCTGTCTACCTGGTCAGTGCATCTGAGTTGAGAGTGCTGTCCAGAGCGGTCACAATGAAGCAGGGTGGGATAGCTCCCGGAGGCCAATAACGTCAAATTCCATCCACACTACCCCAATTCCGACCTGCAAAGGCCGATTTTAGGGCTAATCCCCTCGTCGGAGGTGGAGTAAAGAAACCAGTTTAAAGGGCCCTTTAAGTCCAAAAAAAAGGGCTTTGTCATGTGGACGTGTCCAGGCTTCATTCGATTTAACGCTGCTAAATTTGACCTAAACTCGTAGTGTAGACCAGGCCTCAGTGGCCAGGTTAATTTACTCTAGTGCCCTGGAATATTCTTCATTCCCAGCCCCATCCTCCAAACGCATGCAGGGCTTGTGGCTGAAAATGCTCACTATGCAAAATTAACCAATGACTATTTGGGGGATAGGGTTTGTTGCTATACTCTCCAGGTGGCCCAGCCCCACCCTTTGGGCCTCAGCTCCTGCAATGTTGTTCAGACAGCCTGGCTCAGACACTCCTCTCCTGGGCCCCAGCTGCTCTGCTCTTCTCCAAGACGCAGGTGCCAGCAAGGCAGGGAAACAAAAAAGCAAGATGGTGCCTGGCTGCGTGCAGCAAACCTGCTGAATTCTCTGGGACCTTGGAAAAATGCTAAATTCCATCACCGGGGAATGTTGTGATGTTCAGGGTAAAAATGTCCCTGAATTGTGAACTGAGCTGTGAGAAGTGAGCAAACATTAATAAAATATCACAATAGCC
>NW_020688293.1:0-1488 GCF_002925995.2 Terrapene triunguis | reverse complement strand
CCTTCCTAATTATATTTTACACTTCATTTGCCAGAGTTTCCACTCCTTTCCATTTTCCTCACTAGGATTTAACTTCCACTTTTTAAAGGATACCTTTTTGACTCTCACTGCTTCTTTTTCTTTCTTGTTTAGCCATGGTGTCACTTTTTTGGTTCTCTTACTATGTTTTTTTTTTTAATTTGGGGTATACATTTGAGATGAACTTCTATTATGGTATCTAAAAAATTTCCATGCAGGTTGCAGGGATTTAACTTTTGTCACTTTACCTTTTAATTTCCATTAAACTAACTTCCTCATTTTTGCACAGTCCCCTTTTCTGAAATTAAATGCTACAGAGTTGTGCTACTGTGGTATTTTCCTTGTCACAGCGATGTTAAATTTAATTACATTATGGTCACTATTATCAAGCAGTTCAGCTATATTCACCTCTTGGACCAGATCCTGTGCTTCACTATCAAGAATTTCCTCTCCTCTTGTGTGTTCGAGGAGTAGCTGCTCAAAGAAGCAATCAGTTAAGGTGTCAAGAAACTTTCTCTCTGCATCCGTCCTGAAATGTACCCAGTCAAGGTGTGGATTGTTGACATTTCCCATTATTTTTGAGGGTTTTTTTATAGCTTCTCTAACCTCCCTGAGCATTTCACAGTCACTATCAGCATCCTGGTCAGATGGTCAGTAGAGTATTCTTACTGTTATCATTCTTATTATTCGAGCATGGAATTACTATCCATAGAGATTCTATAGTCCAGTTTGGTTCATTTAATGAACCACGCCTGCACACACCCAGTTCAGTAATTGTCAGAACAATTGTAGTAAAAAATCCTCTCTTAGTATCCAAAATACTGAAGCTGCGTAACTGCATTGTAAGCTTCCTCAAAGGACCACCACCCATAGCCAGGAATGATTAGTTCTCATTGTCTAGCCTGATCAAAACAGCTTTGGTATACTCCCTTAAATCATCAGTTTACCCACAAACAAATCTAGTGTTCTCCCTTGAACAATTGTTCTTTCCCTACAACAACTCCTACCCACACTCAAGTAAGTGTTCTGATGCCTGGATCCAAAATCTGCACCAGTTTCATTGGGATTTTACCTTTTCCTGACTGATCGTGCTGGGGGCCCAGCACTCTGGCCCCTCAGCCACCACCAACAACCACCTGGGAACATCTGGGAACCCCGATGAAATCAAGCTTCATGGAGTGGTGAGAACCCATCTCTCTCTCTCTCTCTCTCGTATTCTGACCCTGACTTTTGTAATTCAATTTAAGAAATATCTAATACAATAATTGTTTTGTTTGTTTGGATCCCCCATTAGCTGGCAATAAATAACTTTCATGGTTAACTGATTGCTTCTCTCTCTTTCTCTCCCCCTCATGGGTGTTTCTGGCTTCCCTATTCACTCTGCAACAATGCTCCTCATACCTAAGCTAAAGATCCCTGCAGTGCCCATTGGATATTGCAATCCATAGTATACTGGTTTCAACCTTGAAA
>NW_020688292.1:0-3209 GCF_002925995.2 Terrapene triunguis | reverse complement strand
TGGTTTCTGACAGGCGTGTGCTACTCTCGGAGTTCAGGTCCTCACTCTGCTGCCGTAGCCTCCTCGCCTGATTTCTCTCTATCTGCCTCTGTGAAAGGTGGATGATGAGCTGCGAGGCGTTGACAACGGTCACAACTGCAGCGATGGTCGCAGCGGGATCCATGCTCGCGGTGCTGTGGCGTCTGCGCTGTCACTGACCAGAAAAGTGCGCGAACTGATTTCCCGCCGGCGCTTTCAAGGAGGGAGGGAGGGCGGGAGTGACGATTGGATGATGACAGTTACCCAAAAGCACCCTCGAGACATTTTTTTCCCCCAGAAGGCATTGGGGGCTCGACCCAGAATTCCAATGGGCAGCGGGGACTGCGGGAACTGTGGGATAGCTGCCCACAGTGCACTGCTTCCAATGTCGACGCTTTCCCTGGTAGTGTGGACTGACAAAGTCGAATTACTGTCCTTGGTGTGGACACACACGTTCGACTTTCTAATATCGATTGCAAATATTCGATTTAACTAAAATCGAACTACTCTCGTAGTGTAGACATACCCTAAGGTGCCACAAGTACTCCTGTTCTTTTTGAGATGCTTGCTCATCCAGTTTGGGTTGCAAACTTTCCTTAGGGATTTTTCCTCCTTGCTTGAGCTGCAGGCTTCAGATAGTTGGACTTAAAGAAATTCCAAGCCTCCTCCACATTGAGATTCTTGAGTTCTTCTTGAAGATGTGTTGCTCATGTCCAGTCCAATGTAGGTGTGTGTTCGCCCGGAGCACCACCACTGGAAAGTTTTTCCCTCAGTGGTATCCGTTGGGTTGGCTCTGGTGCCCCCAGCAGTCGCATCCTCATGGTGTTGGTATAAAGGGCCCTGCCACCTTGCCACCCCCTCAGTTACTTCTTACTGCCTGTGATGGTCGCTGGAACTGCTGTTGTCCCTGAGTTTTTCCACAAGTATTTCTACATAATTCTTTTTGTAGTGTTTAAGTTTCAGTTAGTTAGTTAGTAAGCTGACCCCGCTTAATGGGTGTGATGCTGTATGGAATATGGGTGACCATTTATAATATGATTGATACCAATATTACAATATTGCAATGAATCTTCCACTAATACCTTACATGGCATATTTTGTAAAAGTTATGATTGGTTAAATATGATAATCAAGTTTGTATCATCTTTGTAGTGCGAGTTATAAATATGTGGTATTATTTGTATATCAAACTTGTGCTGTGTTTCTGAGTGACACCCCAGATTGGCATCGGCACTATCCAGCCTGCTTGATGGCCTATCAAGGGCAATCAGCCATACAATGAACCCATTGAGAGAAGCCAGGGGCTACAACTATGAGTCAGCAGGACACCTAGGGTCATGCCTGTGGACAGGGGACTCCCAAGTGCTTTTCCAGGCCCATGTGCTGTGAGCTTGTGTTTGGGACAGAGGATGTACAAGCCACACGGCAAAGGATAGAAAAGGCAGCTGCACCATCTCCATTTTGTCTTCAGTCCGGCTTCTTACCTCTGGAGCAACTTCTCTACAAACTGAAGCTTTGAAAAAAAGGACTGAATGACCCATCCAAGCTGTGGATGTGTTCCAGAGGGACTCTACAAGCCAGCAAACTCACCAATGCTGCTGAGAACGTGATATATGGATTCTCAAGTCTTACCTATGTATCTGATGGCTTTGACCATTTAACAACTCTCTTCTCATTCTTTTCTTGTCTAATAAACCTTTAGTTTTAGTTACTAAAGACTGGCTGGCAGCGTGGTATTTTGGATAAGATTCAAACTAATATTGACCTGGTAACGTGGCTGGCCTTTGGGGATCAGAAGAACATTTTGTATAGTGAGCAGAGTTTTAAATAACTCCTCATTTTACTGGACCTAGCCAGAGAACTGGAATACAATAAAGGGGGCTGGATGATTTATTTATTTTTTTGTTTAGCTTCTTGATAACCAATGTGGGGAATCAGGAGCATAGTTTGTGCCTGGTTGGTGAATCTAACTACCGTGTTAACCCCCAGTTCTGGGAGAATCTGCTCTCCTTTTGCAGCCTGCCTTGCCCTGGGCATTTTCAGTGTGGGCTGCCCTAGGCACCTCGAGTCACTGTAGATTTATTGAAAAATGCATTTTTGAGGCACCAAAACTACTCACCAATCTAGGTCAAATTGTTTAGGCCAATCCCATCCCACCAACCCTGAAAATGTTTTGGGGGGGAAATGTCACAATGTTTGATTCTGACTTTTTCTAAACAAATGGTTTTGATGTTTTCTTTTGAAAATGCAAACAAATTGTTTTGTAAATATCATTTCAGATCGACATTCAAAATGTTTTGTTCGACCCGAATAAAAAATTTTTGGTTTTTCACTTTGGAAAGGGGAAAAAACCCTAAATTTTGGTTTCAAACAAACCATTTTTTCCAGGTTTTTCAGGTTGGCCACTGAACTGAAAAAATCGACTAACCACTCAGCTCTGTTGGCTAGTAGCACTGCAGTATTACCATCACCTTTGCATACCGTCTGTGTATGATTGCAATATCTGTTCCTCAAATAATTTGTTCACTTTTGGTTGGTGTTTGTTAATATGGCAACAAACCCCTGGGACAATAACAGACATAAGTAAAATTACCACTTCAATCTGGGAGATTTTCTGGTACCTCGATAGCCCTCAGCGCCACAGGACAGAGAGAGGTGTAGAGGAGGTGGAATGGCTCAGGGCCTTGCTTCAGTTCTTTGTATTTCTCTTTCTTTTCCCTTTACGTTTGTGATTGAGCATAAAGGGCTCTGGAATGTTGCTCTCGTGTGGTGTACCTGGTGATGTATGACGTGATGATATTGCAACCCTTAGTTGGAGGGAGGAAGGGACAGCTGTCTCCAGTGCTGTATTTCCATGGACCTTCTTTCAGCTGGCGCTCAGCAGGGCTGGGCCGTAAGGCTGATCTCTGTCTACAAGAGGGGCTGACACACATGACCTTCAGTGGAACTGTTCAACTGTGGCAGGACTGACGAGCTCCCTCTCGGCTGGCTGCTACTTCAGGATCCAGATCCTCTCTGCTTGGACTGTATGTTTCCACTGCAGAGGCTCCAGGGCCGGCGCTGCCAAGGGAGCTGTCCCCAGAAACGATTGTGGCCTGGAGCTAAATCAATCTTGGTGCCACACAAGAGCCCTGCGAGGGGAGGGCTGGGATCCCTGTTGCCATGGCATCTCCCTGACCAACGCAACAGAA
>NW_020688291.1:0-3307 GCF_002925995.2 Terrapene triunguis | reverse complement strand
TTCCACCAACAACCTGTAGTTGTCTGCCTTGTTGTTTCCGAGAAAATTTATTGCCACTAACTGGAAGGCTTTCCATGCCGTCTTTTCCTTGCCACGCAGTGCATGGTCAAATGCATCATCTCAAAGAAGTTCACGAATCTGAGGACCAACAAAGACACCTTACTTTATCTTAGCTTCACTTAACCTTGGAAATTTTCCACGGAGATACTTGAAAGCTGCTTGTGTTTTGTCAATGGCCTTGACAAAGTTCTTCATAAGACCCAGCTTGATGTGTAAGGGTGGTAACAAAATCTTCCTTGATTCAACAAGTGGTGGATGCTGAACACTTTTCCTCCCAGGCTCCAATGACTGTCGGAGTGGCCAATCTTTCTTGATGTAGTGGGAATCTCTTGCATGACTATCCCATTCGCAGAGAAAACAGCAGTACTTTGTGTATCCAGTCTGCAGACCAAGCAAGAGAGCAACCACCTTCAAATCGCCACAAAGCTGCCACTGATGTTGGTCATAGTTTATGCACCTCAAAAGTTGTTTCATGTTGTCATAGGTTTCCTTCATATGGACTGCAGGACCAACTGGACTTGATGGCAAAACATTGCCATTATGCAGTAAAACAGCTTTAAGACTCGTCTTCGATGAATCAATGAACAGTCTCCACTCATCTGGATTGTGAACGATGTTGAGGGCTGCCATCACACCATCGATGTTGTTGCAGGCTACAAGATCACCTTCCATGAAGAAGAATGGGACAAGATCCTTTTGACGGTCACGGAACATGGAAACCCTAACATCACCTGCCAGGAGATTCCACTGCTGTAGTCTGGAGCCCAACAGCTCTGCCTTACTCTTGGGTAGTTCCAAATCCCTGACAAGGTCATTCAGTTCACCTTGTGTTATGAGGTGTGGTTCAGAGGAGGAGGATGGGAGAAAATGTGGGTCCTGTGACATTGATGGTTCAGGACCAGAAGTTTCATCCTCTTCCTCTTCCTCATCTGACTCAAGTGAGAATGATTCTGGTGCATCAGGAACCGGCAGTCCTTCTCCGTGGGGTACTGGGCGTATAGCTGATGGAATGTTTGGATAATGCACAGTCCACCTTTTCTTCTTTGACACACCTTTCCCAACTGGAGGCACCATGCAGAAGTAACAATTGCTGGTATGATCTGTTGGCTCTCTCCAAATCATTGGCACTGCAAAAGGCATAGATTTCCTTTTCCTGTTCAACCACTGGCCAAGATTTGTTGCACAAGTGTTGCAGCATATGTGTGGGGCCCACCTCTTGTCCTGATCTCCAATTTTGCAGCCAAAATAAAGGTGATAGGCTTTCTTAACCATAGTGGTTATACTACGCTTTTGTGATGCAAAAGTCACTTCACCACAAACATAGCAGAAGTTATCTGCACTGTTCACACAAGTACGAGGCATCTCTGCTCACTTTGGCTAAACAGAAATGTGTCCCTTTGCAAAATCAAACACTGACAAATAAGAGAGCACTACACTGTATGATTTCTAGAGCTGATATAGGGCAATTTGTTCAGCAGAGTGATGGAAGCTTCATTATGATTGCATCATCCATGACTTCTAGGAATAACATGATGCAATTCATATCATGTATGACGCAATACCAGCTTCAGATTGCATCATTCATTGTTTTGCCTAAAAAGCAAGTACTGTCCAAACCCAGTCATAGATTTATTCATAGATCCAGTCAAAGATGTATTTTAGTCATTTCTGGTTTAAATTGAGATCCCTTCCCTTTATAACTCACTTATCCTCCGCCATTCCCAAGTCAAGGGTCGTATATACTGACCAAATAGCATATCTTGAAAACTAGAGACAATCAACAATTTTAAGCATCATTTTCGTTCTCAGTGACCCAGAATTAGTAAAGTTTGACTACATTTATTTCAGAAGCATTTTGGCTTTAGAGCAGTGTAGTTGGAAATTCTTGTCATATCCAGAAGCAGAGGTAAAGCCTGCCTATCTTTGCCCTAGTAGAATATGGTCAAAAATCACTGCCCTAAATTGTCTAGGACCAGAAACCTCATGTACGTTGGAGAACTGAACCCGAGTTAGGGCACCAGGCTAAATACCAAGGGTGGGCAATGCTTAATTTGTGCCAGGGCTGAACCCTGGCACCTCTAGGCTTGGCAGTTCATAGCCCCAGTCTGCTTGCTGCGTCAGTTATTAAAGTAAAAAAAATTCTTGAGCCCCAGGCACCTCTTTCATTAGCTCTTAAGCACGGAAGGGGGTGGGGGGTGTTCACACTAGCCAGGCTAGTCTGAGTTCAGATCTGCTGCAGTTTCGCCCCGTGTCTGCACTAGCGCTGTACTATACCACTGCCCTCACACGTCTCGTTAATATCTGCCCCGCCGCGCTCAGTGCATCTCCTGCTGGGAGCTTTTGAACGGGACAGCAGCCACCCCAGCACAGCAGTGGAGGAGACGGGCGGGCCGCAGGGTGGTTAATCCGCCTTGTGTGGAGGAAGACTGGCTGTAACATCCCAGCTGGGGCGCTCCTCTGGACTCAGACTCGTCGCGTCCCGCGCTGATCTAGACCCTCAGGGGACGGTGCAGGATCCTCCTCTGTCTCCTCAGGTTTCGCCGAATTCGGATTCCGAATGTGTAGACGTAGCAGTGGGGGCGGTGCCCCCCCTCGCTGCAGTGACGCCCGGAGCCGCTAGGGGCCGCGTTCGCCTGTGGCGGCTTCTCCCGGCTCGGAGGCGGCGCCTCGTCGGTGTCGCGCCCGCCGCGTTGCCATGTTGGCGGAAGAGCCGCCCGCAGCGCGGGGAGCCGGGAGCCGGCGCGGAGAGGAGGGGCCCGGGGCCCGGGGCCGGCCCGCGCGCGGGGATGGAGGCGAGGGGCATGTGCCTGCCCCGCGGGCCCGGAAACCTCTGCTTCGACAAGGACGAGTTCATGAAGGTGCCGCGTTGCGGGGGGTGACCGGGCCGGGCCGGGAGGCGGGGGGTCCCCCTGGGGCGAGGCGGTGTCCGTGGGGCGGCGCGGGGGTGTCTGTCCCTGCGCTGGCTGTGGGGAGCAGTGGGGGGGGGCGTGTTCCAGGCGTGAGCGGGGCCTGCCCGACTTCCCAGCGGCGCAGTGACGGGTCCCTGCTGCCGGCCGGGCTGCGCAGGGCGATGTGTGGGGGGCGGGTTCATCTCGGCCGGGCCCCCTGGGGCAGCTGGCAGAGGGGACAGGTTCCCACTCCTTTCCAAGGGCTGAGAGGGGGGAAGCTGGTTGTTAATTAGCGGATTTCCATCCCCGTGGGCTATGCATTAGTTCACCAGGCTCGAGCTGTAGCTTGCCTTGGGTGC
>NW_020688290.1:0-2961 GCF_002925995.2 Terrapene triunguis | reverse complement strand
ACTAGCCAGGGGCTGGGCGCAGCGTGCGCGCTGCTGGGTCCCCGCAACAGGCCCAGGCTTGGGGGGTTCGGGCCCAGGCACCAGAGCTGCAGCCGCCGAGCACTACGGCTGCTTTCTCCGGCCACGGCAGTGGGAGCTGCAGCAGCGGCTGCTCCCAAGTCCCGCTGCCCGGAGGGGAGAACAGCCACTGCCTGGCCCCCCGGGCCACCCCCCTACTCTCCCTCCAGGTACTGCCCCGACTGAGTCCTGCCTGCGCTCGGGGCCAGGCCGGACTCTCACTCACCCCGGCCCCGCGCTTCCCCTGCGTCTCCCGGGCCTCCCTCCAGCGCTTGTGGAGGGAGGAGGAATGGCGAGCCTGGGGAAGAGGCGGGGATTTGGGGAGGGAGCCAATGGGGGAAGGAGGGGACAGAGTCGGGGGGCGCGAGCACTTCCAGGCTCCGGAGCATTTGCTTGTTTGTCCAGTGTCCCGACCTAACATTGGTCGCAACGCGGGACAAACAAGCAAATATCGGGACAGTCCCGATAAAATCGGGATGTCTGGTCACCCTACCCTTCCTTTGCAAGCACTTTCCCAAACATGGGTGGTGGTTACTCACACACCGTCACTGCAGGCCCACCTCAGTCAGCTCTGGGCATAGCAACAGTCTCTGCCCTGGCTCCAGTGAAGCCCGCAACCACCTCTGAGGCTCCCTGTTCGATCAAAGCACCAACAGGTCTCAGCAGCAGCTTCTGGATTCCTAGCAGCAGTTTAGCAGCAGCTCCTGCCATAGGTACCGACTTTTACTTTTCCCCAGGGGTGCTCCACCCCCACTCTGCCCCAAGGCTCCACCCCCACTCTGCCCCTTCCTTCAAGGCCCCACCTTTGTTCCGCCCCTCCCCCAAAGCCCCACCCTCACTCTGTCCCCTCCTTGAGGCCCCTGCCCACCTGATGCTCACTGCTCTCTGCCCTTCCTCAAGCCTATCAGCTGTTTGGCTGCATCCCTGATCAGCTGTTGGACAGCACCCCAGATTAGCTGATTGGGGGGGCTGCCCAACAGCTGATCAGCAGTGCGGCCAAACAGCTGTGGCTGGTGGGTGATGAGCACCCACTATTTTTTTTCCCATGGGTGCTCCCGCCCCGGATCACCTACAGAGTCGGTGCCTATGGCTCCTAGTATCGACGGAGCTCCATCAAAACAATCCCAGCGCCTCTCCAAAATGGAGCCCACCGCATGTTCTCCCTGCACTCCCTGGGAGGGGAAGTCTCTCTCTCGCTCTCTCTTTTCCCCCAAGGCATCATGGGAGGGGTTGATTGCAGAACTCAGGATCTTCCCAGCTGGAACACTCCCAATTAATTTCAGAGGCCCCTTGTAATCAGGCGTGGACTCACCCCTGTGGCGCCTCCTGCTGGTCATCCAGGGAATTAGCTCTTCCAGCCTCTGGAGCGCCTTTTGCAGGCCGGTGATCTGCCTGTCGTTGGCCCCCCGTGTCCCTCCTGGACCCCGGTGCCGTTGGCTTAGGTGCTGCCCCCCCTGGCAGTACCCCACTCTTTCTCTGGATCTCCCCACCCAGGGGAACTCCCACCCCTTATCCCAATGTCACCTCAGTTGTGGCTACTGCCAGTCACCATCTAGCCCCCACGCCCTGGGGCAGGCTGCAGTCTATCAGCCAATCATCACAGGCAATAAGGGGTTTGGACTGGCTGCCTTTACCCACCCTCAGGCTGCACCAATACCTATATGGGCCTAGGACCAGGCCCTGCAGCCTGGGGAGTTGCTGGCCTAGGGCTCCCCAGCCCCCAAGGCCTTTCCCCAGCCCTGCCTCACTCTAGGTCCCCAGGTGAGCTCCCTGCAGCCAGGCCTAGCTCTCTCTCCAGAGGGAGACTCCTCTGCTCTGACTACCCTGGCCTTCTTATAAGGCTGAGTGGCTCAGTTTGGGGTGTGGCCCCAGCTGCAGCCACTTCCCCAATCAGCTGGGGTTTTGCTCCTTTTTACCAAGCCCCAGCCCTCTGCAGGGCTTTTCCAACCCCTTCAGAGCTGGAGCGGGTGATCACCCTGCTACACCTCTCTACTAAATGGTGCCTACATAATATATCTTTTTTGAGATGGGGTGACCATGTATGGCATGGATCCCCTAGTGCGTCCCCATCATCGCATGGACAGCACAGATACCTGTAGCATGGACCCAGTTCCTAATGGATGGCATGGATCCCCCTAGTGCAGGGGCCCCTCTCCTCGTGGATTCCCCCTACTGCGGGCCCCTTTTCCCAGTCCCAATGGACGAGGTGGATCCCCATAGTGCAGTCCTTCCTCCACATCAACACTGTGTTTCCCCTTAGTGCAGGCCCCTCTCCTCACTCTAGGGAGACGAGATGTCCGGTTTTCGAGCAGAACACCCGATCGAAAAGGGACTCTGGCAGCCCCGGAGAGTGCTGCCCACCGTTAAAATCAGGTCGGCGGTGCTGCGGAGCTAAGGCAGGCTAGTCCCTACCTGTCCTGGCTCCGTGCTGTGCCCTGGAAGCAACCAGAAGGTCTGGCTCCTAGGCGGGGGGGCCATGGGGCTCTGCGCGCTGTCCCCGCCCTGAGCACCGGCTCTGCACCGGCTCCTGGCCAATGTCTGTGGCGCTTCCTGACCGCCCCTGCCGAGAAGTCAGACCTGCTGGCCGCTTCCAGGGTGCAGCATGGAGCCAGGACAGGCAGGCAGCCTGCCTTAGCTCCACAGCGGCGCCAACCGGGAGCCGCCTGATGTAAGCCCACGCCCCAACACCTTGACCTAGCCCTCAGGCCCCCCCAAACCCGGAGACCTCTCCTGCACCTCAAGCCCCTCATCTCCAGCCCCACCCCAGAGCCTGCACCCCCAGCCCAGAACCTGTACTCCCTCCTGCACCCCAACCGCCTGCCCCAGCCCTGAGCCCCCCCCAACCTGGAGCCCCCTCCTGCACCCTAGAACCCATACCCCCACCCTAGAGCTCTCACCCCCCCC
>NW_020688289.1:0-4326 GCF_002925995.2 Terrapene triunguis | reverse complement strand
CGATTTGCCTCAGAAACAGGAGTAGATAAATCAGACTAAATATACTAAAGAAAGAGAAATAAAAAATAATCCCAAATTTCACAAACTGGAGCAAATATAAAATATTCATAATTGGCCCTCAAACAGGAAGAAAACTCATTCCAAACTCACTCCTCCCAATGCGATAAATAAAGGCTCCAACAAAAATACCGATGAGATTTTCTAAAGCTGCAGCAAATGAAATCAGTGTTACCCAAGAGTTGCCAAAACCCATGGGAAGGAAAGTAAAGGTTTCACCTTCCCCCAACCAATTGATAAGAAATTAATTTAACACAAAAGAAGATTTCGACTCTCCCATTTTTGGGAAATCTGTGATTATTTTTATTTTATTTCTCCTGTTTTCAGTCAAATAAAAAAAGAAATATCACAGATTTAGCCCAAAACAAACAAAAAATAATATGTTTGATCACTTACATAAAAAAAAAATGTACACACACAAAACGTAAAGGCATCTGCAAATAAATACGTTCCCGTCTCCCCAAGGGGAGTGGGGGTTACAGAGATGGGAAATGAAATCAAAGCCGTCACCGGGGAAAGAATCACCTGGGGCCGCCCCTCGGAGCTGGGAGCAGAAACGCACCTTCCCCCGGCGCCTGCGGCCGGATGGGAGCCCCCCCCATTTCTGAGGGGGCGGATAGTGTTGTGGGGCCTGAGACTAGCTGAGAATGGAGCCCCTCCCCCAGGGGGTTGGATAGCGTTTGTGGGGGGCTGGGGCCCCCGGCTCAGAGACAGACAAGCCGCTGGCCCCGATAGCAGCACCCCTCAGTGAAAGGGTCACATCCCCCGCAGTTCCCCCTGCAACCACCCAACTGCTGCCCGTCCCTCCAGGGCCTCCCCACTGCACCCCCCCGGCTCCTGTGGGGCAGGAGTAGGTGATTCTTTCCTCTGGTGCAGACACTGCAGCTGTACCCCCCAGCGCTGCCCCCCTACACACAGCAACCAGAGTGGGGTTCAGTCCCCTTGGCAAACCACAGCCCCCCAAGATACTGGGGTCACATCCCCCAAGCTGGGCCATGGTGGTCGCCTGCCTTCGAGGTCACATTGCCCCCGCTGGGACATGGGGGGGGTAGCCTGCCTTCGGGGTCACATCTCCCCCGGCTGGGATATGGGGGGGTCACGTCCTCCCCCCGCTGTGCCATGGGGTCACCTGCCTTCGGGGTCACATCTCCCCCTGCTGGGCCATAGGGGTGCTCTGGCATGGGATGCCCGGAGAAGCCCAGTAGCACAGGACCTCCTGCTGTGGGTTTTGGAGAGGCCCGAGCTGCCCCACCCCCGCATTCAGATGGAGACCCCCCCCTCACGGCCCCCACACCCAACCAGAAAGAGGGGCACGGCCTGTTCACACTGTCGCAGGTCTGTGGCTCACCCCAGCCAATCACTGGGCGGCACGGGGACATGGCTGGTTCCCAAGCCCAGAACAGGTGTGGAGGGACTGGTGCCCTCACCTCCAGGGCCGCCGGGCTGCGCGGGGGTCCCCAGGGGCGCTGCGGCGTGCCCCCCCGGAGGCAGCCCGGCTCCCCCGGGCCATGGGGCCAGCCCTGCGGCGCCCCCTGCCCGCCAGCCGGGGGATGCGGCTGTGCCGCTCCTCCCGCAGCACCCGCAGGCCCTTGAGGTGGTGCAGGGCGGCTGGGGGCAGTCGGGCGCTCACCTCCCGCGCCAGCTGCAGCAGGCGGCGGTTGAGGGCACGCACGGGGCGGGCCAGCAGGGCCAGGGCGCGGCGGGGCCAGGCGGGCGGGGCGGGCAGGCGGGCGGGGCGGGGGGCGGGCACGGGCAGCCGGCTGCGGAAGTTGCCCTTGTTGGTCTTGGGGAAGAGGCGGAAGAGGCCGCCCTCGGTGACCAGCCCCAGGCCCTGCAGGGCGCGGAAGGCGGGCAGGGGCAGGCCCAGCAGGACGCGCAGCCAGAGGCGCCGGGCGCGGCAGGGCAGCCCCCGCAGGGCGCCCCGGGCCAGCGCCATCAGCAGGTAGAGCGGGAGGAAGAGCCAGGGCGAGGCCAGCAGGTGGGAGGCCAGCAGGATAACGGGCACGTAGAGCCGGCCCCGGCTGGCGCTCAGACCCAGCACGCCCAGCGCCCCCGCGCCCTTGGCCAGGGCCAGGAAGGAGGCACCCGAGAGCAGGAAGAGCGAGTGGAGCAGGGCGTAGGAGACGCCCAGCCCCACCAGCGCCCCCTCCAGAGCCAGCAGCACCGCCTGGGCCCCGCCGCCCGAGCCCTGGGCCCACAGCGCCGCCAGCAGCAGCAGCAGCGCCGGCCCGCTGGGGTAGGCGGCCACCAGCAGTGCCAGCCCCGCGCACACGGCGTGGGGCAGCAGGGGGGCCAGGGGGGTTGGCGCCGGCCTGGCCCCCTCCTCCCGGCCACGCCGCGGCTCCGCATAGGGGTCCTCGGGGGCAGGGCAGCCGTCGGCTGGGCCCCGCAGCCCCTCCCCCTCCTCTGGGATCAGGGGCAGCACACCGGGGAGATGGCAGGGGGCGGATGGCTCTAGCACCCCCAGGACAGCATCTAGGGATGCCTCCTGCCCGTCCGGTTCCAGAGCTTCCAGGTCTAGAACATCAGCCTCCTGGCCATCCGGCTTGAGAACCCCCAGGGCCATGAGGCCTGGCTCGAGAAGCCCCAGGCTCTCCCGCTCTAGAACCTCAGCCTCCTTGCCGTCTGGCTCCAGAGCCCCCAGGCTCTCCCGCTCTAGAACCACATCATCTTCATCTGGCTCTAGAACCCCCAGGTTCTCCTGGTCTAGAGCCATGGCCTCCGCACCGTCTGGCTCTAGAACTCCTGCCTCCTCGCCGTCTGGCTCTAAACCCCAGCTATCCTGCCCGTCCGGCTCGAGGCCCCCCAGGGCCGGCTCTAGAGCCCAGGCCTCCTGTCCGTCCGGCTCTAGAAGCCCGGCCTCCTGTCCGTCCGGCTGCGGGCCCCCCAGGCTGCGCGGGCGGGGCACCCGGGCGGCACCTACTTTGAGGCTCTTGGGCTGCTGGCGGACCTCCATGGCGTGCTTCTGGCGCAGCTCCTGCTCGCGGCGCTTGTTGTACTCCAGCTGGTTGCTGAGCTCGGTCTGGTGCTGCAGGCGGGTGAGCTCGGTGCGGGTGCGCTGCACGGTGTGCAGGTGCCGGAACTCCAGCTCCTGCGTCGACTCGTGCTGCCGCAGCAGCATGGCGCATTCCAGGTCCTTCTGCGTCTGCTTCTTGTTCAGGTCCTGCGGGGCCAGGGCCAGTGTCAGTGTCAGTGTCACAGCCGGCCCAGCAGCCCCCGCCCCAGCCGCCCCTCCCCAAGCCCCGCGGCCAGACAGGCCCCCGCGCGAGGCCTCTGCCTACCCCAGGCACACTAGAGTTCTGGGCTGTCACAAGCCCCTCCCCCTGAGCAGAGCCCCACCCTGCCCCCATGGGCTCCTCCCCCTATGCAGTGCCCAGCCCTGCCCTCTTTCGCTCACAGGCTCCTCCCCCTAAGCCCTGCCCCGTCCCCCTCACAGGCTCCTCCCCTCGAGCCCCCCACCTCGCGCAGCAGGTCCTGGTCCAGGTTGTGGCGGGCCAGCAGCATCTTGCGCTTGTACTGGCGGCACTGGAGCTCCAGGTACTGGCGCTGCCGCCGCAGCAGGTTGGCCTCCTCCTCGGCCTGGTAGTGCTGCATGTTCTCCTTCTGCCGCAGCAGCCACTCCTGCTTCTCCCGCTTCGGGGTGCTCTGGTTCTCCTGCAGCTCCTGCGCGGGAGGGGAGTGCTTAGAGCCAGGGCTCCGGCGGTCCAGCGGGGGGGCCGGGAGCCCGGACACCTGGGTTCTGTTCCCAGCCAACCCGCCCCCCGGGGCCCCTCTCTCGTCACCTCCTTGAGCTGTTCCTTGCGCAGCTTGTACTGGCGTTTCTGGGATTCCAGCAGGCCGCTGAGCTCCTTCTTCTGCTGGCCCAGGATGTGCTGCTGGAACTTCTTCTCCTCGGCCAGCGCCGCCTTGGCCTGCGGGGCAGGGAGCGGGGGTGAGCGGCTCCCCGCCAGCCCCCGCCCCAGCGCAGCCCCCCCGAAGCGCAGCGCCCCCCTGCCCCCTGCCCCGGCCCGGCCAGCCCCACCTCCTTCTCGAAGATGGCCTGGTGCTTCTTGGCCAGCTTCTCGGCCTCGGCGCTGAAGCTGCTGCGATGGGCCTCCAGCTCCTTGTCGAGGCGCAGCTGGTGCTCGTCCAGCTCCGCCTTCAGCTTGTTCTCCAGCGCCATGAGCTGCTTCTGGTGCTGGCGCCGCATGCGCTTGTAGCCGCTCATCTGCTCCCGCAGCGCCGAGTCCTGCTCGTGCTCCTGGATCTGCCGGGTCACCTGGGCGGGGG
>NW_020688288.1:0-2783 GCF_002925995.2 Terrapene triunguis | reverse complement strand
TTCTGAAAGCATTCTCCACACCTCATCCCTCTCAGATTTTAGAAGGCACTTCAGATTCTTAAACCGTGGGTCAAGTGCTGTAGCTATGTTTAGAAATCTCACATTGGTACCTTCTTTGCATTTTGTGAAATCTGCAGTGAAAGTGTTCTTAAAACGAACAACATGATTTCAATTACAACACAGAATACAATATATATGAAAATGTAGGAAAACATCCAAAATATTTAATAAATTTCAATTGGTATTCTATTGTTTAACAGTGCGATTAAGTCTGCAATTAATCGCAGTTAATTTTTTTAATCGTGATTAATTTTTTTTAGTTAATCGCGTGAGTTAATTGCGATCAATCGACAGCCCTAGTGATTACCGTATACTGGGGCTTCTAGACATTATGTTAATACAAATAAATAAAATAATAACAATGAAAATTGCATTATTCTTCATCAGACAGTGCAGCAGGTGTGAAAGAAATATGAAAGTAGCAGTGCATAAAGGAACACCCACTTTTAATATAGTAGCAAGCCAAATATGGTGGAACTCACTTATAGTGAACTCGGATATACTGATACCTCATTTAAAATGAAAGAGAAGTTGTTTCAATACATTGTTCATGGTAGTATAATGCCAGCAGCATACTGAACACTTCACAGATGGGTAAGACAACACAAATGGTTAAAATTTAGACAGCCATAAGAAAGTTGCAGTAGTTACAGTGAACCCCTTTTTGAGTTCTAGGATAGCTGTAAAGTTATTTCATTATTAAAAGGTTCCACTTTTGTGCACCTACAGTGTTCACCATTAAAGTTCTCAGTTATTTTAGACAGCTACACATTACACCTCCATATTTTCAGTTTTAGTAAGCGATTCTCCCATTCTCAAAACTACAATGATTTTCAGCGACTACTGTAGTTACAAGTTTTCTTAACACAGTTCATCCCAATAGCAGTTTGTGCCAGCCAGCTAATTTTCTTTGCTTGTCACAACTAATTCGATTAAAAAATAAGACTGGCTCTAGAAAACATTTCACTCTAGATTTGATGACTGACTTCATTCTTTTTTAGCACTTACTTTGTAGAAGATGTTTGTCTGTGCCACAGGGTGCACTCACTGCAGGTGGCCTCCTCCCGGCCGTCCTGGGGATTAACTCAGGCAAGATGTTGTGCCCTCTTTGGCAGTGCCCTTCCCATCATCATCTCCTCCCCCTGTGGCCCCTCTTGCTCCAGAAACCACGGCCTACTCTTTGTGACTCAGCCCTCTGGCGGGTCACTATGAGGTTTCCCTTTCCGGGGGTTTCCCAAAGTCCTTCTGCACAAGCAGTCTCAGGCAATCCTCTCCAGCACTGCCCTATTGGTGCCACTTTCCCAGTGGCCAGTAGGGGAACCTGGGCCTGCCCGTTACTCAGGTTCTACTCCAGGGACCCTCAACCCAGCAGTTCTGGACTTTCCTCTCACAGCTCCTTCCCTACTTCTTACAACTCTTGGTTCTCCTCCTTTCTCTGGGTGTACCAGCTCCAAATCCTGTTCTTCCTCATATGGGTGCCATCAGCAATGAGGTCCCAACCCTCCCTTGCTTCTCGTCCAGGTGCAGCCAGGGCAGTTAATAGGCCTATCTGGCCACTTTAACCCCTTCCAATGCTGTGTGGGGTGGACACCCCATCACAGTCTGATTGAAGATTTTAAAAACAATCAAACTGCAACCACTAACCAGACCTACAGATATAAAATAGGTTGGGTAGGAATACAATGACTGACATCTAATTATTTGTACAACATTGACAAAAGACCACACTTTAGTATTAATGTTAAATAAAACTTTTGCTGACAGCAGTGTGTGACATGTTATGACATCTGGCACTTTTCTAAAAAATAATGGAGTTCATTTTCTTATTCTGTAATGAGATATCATGAAATCTAACAGCTCCTGAAGTATCAGTAACACATACACATATAAAATCATGTCACCTCTGGTTTCTTCTATATTGATTATTTTTAAACTTATCACCGGATAAAAATAAATGGCAAAATTCTGGACTAGTTTACACTGACTGTGTGCAACCTGACTGCTGATCATGGGATTCCACTGGGTGCAAGTCAATGCAGAATCTGACCCAAAGGTTTTGACCCAGAAAAGTTACATTAGGCTTCCAAGCCTCACAGAGGCTTATTTTTCATGGCTTACTCCCCTGGCCTTATGGATGTCCAACGTATTCTTTGACCGAATGAAACCTAAAACATTTGGGTCCTTTTTTATTCAACTAAAAACCCATACAAGTTTGGAGAATCTCACATAAACAGACACATGAGAGGCTTTGGTAAAGCTGCAGACAACAGTTCTCATTTTCTTTATGTTGCAAAAATAAACTTAGTTTGTTTTCCTTACTATTCCCTCTTCTCTTAGAAACTCAGCCACACAGGATCTTTATAAACAGAGTATGGGTTAATGGTTTAAAACTTGGGGCTACATTTTTCTCTTGCATGTACTCACAGAAAGCGCCACACATTCACCTGAGGGAAGAATTTGACCCCTAGAGGCAGGTTCTCCAAAGTGATTCATTCTGTGTATATTTCTGGGATTCTTTTTTTTTAAGGGGGACTGTTTTGCCAAGATAAATTAGCCTTGATGTTTGGTTAAGTTAGGGTTACCATACGTCCTCTTTTTCCCGGACATGTCCGGCTTTTCGGCACTCAAAAACCCCCGTCCGGAGGGAATTGCCAAAAAGCCGAACATGTCCGGGAAAATGGCGGCTCTGCTCCTCCCCTGACTCTTCGGCTCTGTTTAAGAGC
>NW_020688287.1:0-3059 GCF_002925995.2 Terrapene triunguis | reverse complement strand
AATATCCAGCTCAGTTTGTAAAGCAATTTCACCATAAGCCGATTATCGGGGGAGTCAGAGTTGTATAGTAAAAACTGTGGCTGTGTCTTGATTAGATCAGCTCTGCTGCTCAAAACACTTTAGCTTCTCTATCTAATGTATTGGTCATTGTGTTTGATTCTTGCTGTGCATTCAGTACCATCTACCTGGGGTTCAGACCCCTATTTGGACAAGATTTTTGAAAATGAGGCCCTGACTAAGCAAAACTCTTAAGCATGTGCTTAACTTTAGGTCTCTTTGTTGGCTTAGAGTTAAGCATGTGATTAGGATGCTGACTCAGGGCATAGGTGCCTTAATATGGATTTAGGAGCTTAAGTTTAGGCACCCAGTTTTGAAAATTTTGACCATAAATTATTATTCTGTATGCGATCAAAACTCTTGCATTGATAGTAAAGACGGAAAGGAAGATTATTTTACGTGGGGATCTACTTGAAAGGAGCAAATTTTCTTCATTATGATTTCCCCGCAAACACATTGGGTAGTTCAGCAAACAAACCTGGTCATCAGGAGGAAGGAAGAGGATTTACATGATTCCCAGGTCTACTTCTCACAGTGTTTGGGCTCCTGCAGGATCTTTATTGGACAGTGAATTAAAGAGGCCGGCATCAATTTCTACTATCAGTGGTAACCAGCCGAATCCTTTTATTTAATTTGAGGTGTTTATAATGAGGTTGTTTCCCTCCTGGCACATATGGATGACCAAGATAAGGGCAAAATTGCCCTCAGGATTGCCTTTATAGCTGAGACCAAGCTGGCTAGCGTTGTGACAGTTCTGCTAGAGAAACTGCAACAAGATGAGGTAGGGCAGTTTCATGAAATTACATCTGCTTTCCATGTGTCCACACCAAATTCTGCCTGACTTCATGGGGGTATAGGGGAATGCATGAGGGTAATTCAGTATACAACTTGGCCTGGCGGACCATCAGTATAATCAGTATTCACCCTTCTGTCCTCAGGCATAAACTCATAATGCAAAATGCTGTTATTACAGATCAGGATGATATAATGCTCTATAAAGAGAGCGTTGTCCTTTTACACACAGTGAAGTACATGGGCTGTATACAGTAAAAGTACACTATAGGACTTGCAGTAATCTCTTCCCAAAATACTTTGCCCTTCTTTAGCATCTTCATCCAAAAATCTCAAAGCACTTACCTAATACTAATGAATTAAGACTCACAGCACCCTTGTGAGAATGGTAAGCATTATCCCCATTTACGGATGATTTGTGTCACAGGGAATTAAGTTACTTGCTCAACACCACTTAGCAAGTTAGTAAAAGAATGTGAATAAAACCCAAGTGAACTGACTCCCTGTTCTAAATCCTAGGCTCATTAATTATGCACGTGCGCAGTAGTGCAGAATTCCCCTAGAAGTAATATTGAGACCCCTTTTTCCATTTATTAATACTTGCATCCAACAAAGTCCCTTTCTCTATTAAGGGCCAACACAGAAGGCATTTTAGTTTCAATTAAAGTACTAGGAGGCCAAGACAAGCAGTTCAGATCAGAACTGAACTTGGCCTCCTAGTACTTTAATTATGTGAATTACTCAATTAATTATGCTAATTAATTTGATTAATTACTTGAATTACGTACTGCTTATGTATTCATAAGTTATCAGTGAAATTTTCAATTAAAAAAATCCTCCTTACATTTAAAAATGAATGGAAGGAGCTTCTCCCCAGTGGAGCTTCTCCCCAGAGGATGAGGTAGGGCAGTTCTATTGTATACTTCTGCTAGGTAAGGGGAAGAGACTCTGAGTTACACAGTGGTTTCCTTGTAACTTCCTTACCTTTGTAAGGTATGGTGTCAGGGTTCCTTCCCCACTCTGAACTCTAGGGTACAGATGTGGGGACCCGCATGAAAGCCCCCTAAGCTTATTTCTACCAGCTTAGGTTAAAACCTGGTATGCTGCCACCACCAAGTGATTTAACAAGAAACAGGGAAAGGACCACTTGGAGTTCCTCTTCCCCCAAAATATCCCCCCAAGCTCTTACACCCCCTTTCCTGGGGAGGCTTGAGAATAATATCCTAACCAATTGGTTACAAAGTGATCAAAGACCCAAACCCCTGGGTCTTTGGACAATGGAAAAATCAATCAGGTTCTTAAAAGAAGGATTTTATTAAAAAGAAAACGTAAAAATCATCTCTGTAAAATCAGGATGGAAAATAACTTTACAGGGTAATCAGATTCAAAGAGCCCAGAGGAACTCCCTTTAGCCTTAGTTTCAAAGTTACAGCAAAACAGGGATACCTCCCTCTAGCAAAGGTAACATTCGCAAGTTGAGAAAAACAAAGATAAACTAATACGCCTTGCCTGGCTATTACTTACAAGTTTGAAATATGAGAGACTTGTTCAGAAAGATTTGGAGAGCATGGATTGATGTCCGGTCCCTTAGTCCCAAGAGTGAACACCACCAAAAAAAAAAAAAAAAAACACAAACAAAAGCCTCCTGCCTCCCCACCCCCCCCACCCCTCAAGCTTTGAAATTATCTTGTCCCCTTATTGGTCCTTTGGGTCAGGTGTCAGCCAGGTTACCTGAGCTTCTTAACCCTTTACAGGTAAAAGGATTTTGGTGCCTCTGGCCAGGAGGGATTTTATAGTATTGTACACAGGAGGGTTGTTACCCTTCCCTTTATAGTTATGACATATGGTAAGAATAAGAGTTCTGTTGTCAGTGAGGATGTGATTTTTTTCCCTTGCAAAAAAGTCTGTGTGTGTGTGTGTGTGGTTTTTTTCATCCCCTCCCATCCACTTTCCAGTGGCAAATGAGAAAGGACAAAGGGCAGAGAAATGGGGGAGGGAGGGATAATTTTTTGAAGGCTTCACCCAGCCTGTGTGTTAGCCGTGTTAAAACAGCTGCTGATCAGCATATGTGGAGCGTTTTGACTTGTGGAATTGCTTGCAGGATTGATCTCTCCCATAACCTCTGTAGCCCGTGGTATAAAGTTAGAATGAGTGTTTGCATCGTAAACCTCTGTAACTGCTCTACACTACTGAGTTTGCAAGGCAGCTTA
>NW_020688286.1:0-1023 GCF_002925995.2 Terrapene triunguis | reverse complement strand
ATGCAAGATCTCGTGGTTAAGCCAAGGTGGTCTTTTGCCACATTTTCCATCTTTCCTACCCAGCGGAATAGCTTGCTTTTGGGCCCTTAATAGTGTCCCTGTCAAGGCTGTATCCCCACTTTGAACTTTAGGGTACAAATGTAGGGGCCTGCATGAGGACTCCTAAGTTTAACTACCAGCTTAGTTCTGGTCTGCTGCCACCATCCCAAAGCTAATTCCCTTCCCTGGGTAGCCTTGAGAGACCTTCACCAATTCCCTGGTGAATACAGATCCACACTCCTTGGATCTTAAAACAAGGAGAAATTGACCCTTCCCCCCTCCTTCCTTTCACCAACTCCTGGTGAATACAGATCCAAACCCCCTTGGATCTTAAAACAAAGAGAAATCAATCAGGTTCTTAAAAAGAAGGCTTTTAATTAAAGAAAAAAAGGTAAAAATCATCTCTGTAAAATCAGTATGGAAAATAACTTTACAGGGTAATCAAACTTAAAGAGCTCAGAGGACCCCCCTCTGTCTTAGGTTCAAAGTACAGCAAACAAAGATAAACACTCTGGTAAAAGGTACATTTACAAGTTGAGAAAACAAAGTAAATCTAAGACACCTTGCCTGGCTTTTTACTTACAAGTCTGAAATAGGAGAGACTTGTTTAGAAAGATGGGGAGAACCTGGATTGATGTCTGGTCCCTCTCAGTCCTAAGAGCGAACAACCCCTTAAACAAAGGGCACAAAACAAAAGCCTTTTCCCCCCCCAAGATTTGAAAGTATCTTGTCCCCTTATTGGTCCTTAGGGTCAGGTGTCAGCCAGGTTACCCGAGCTTCTTAACCCTTTACAGGTAAAAGGATTTGGAGTCTCTGGCTAGGAGGGATTCCATAGCACTGTACACAGGAGAGCTGCCACCCTTCCCTTTATAGTTATGACAGTCCCTTTGAAAAACTGCCAACTCTCCTCAGTTGTTTTTCCCCTCAGTTTTGATTTCCATGGGACTTTACCTATCAGCTCTCTGAGCTTACCAAAATCCGCCT
>NW_020688285.1:0-1358 GCF_002925995.2 Terrapene triunguis | reverse complement strand
GGGTGGGATGAAGGCTGAGGGCAGCATGGTGCTGGCGGGGACGGGGGTAGGGAATTAGGGCTGAGGGCAGCACGGCGCTGGCGCGGACGGGGGTGGGGAATTAGGGCTGAGGGCAGCAGGGCGCTGGCGCGGACGGGGGTGGGATGAAGGCTAAGGGCAGCACGGCGCTGGCGCAGACGTGGGTGGGATGAAGGCTGAAGGCAGCACGGCGCTGGCGCGGACGGGGGTGAGGAATTAGGGCTGAGGGCAGCATGGCCTGGCGCGGACGGGGGTGGGGAATTAGGGCTGAGGGCAGTACGGCGATGGCGCGGACAGGGGTGGGACGAAGGCTAAGGGCAGCACGGCCTGGCGCGGACGGGGGTGGGGAATTAGGGCTGAGGGCAGCACGGCGCTGGCGCGGACGGGGGTGGGGAATTAGGGCTGAGGGCAGCACGGCGCTGGCGCGGACGGGGGTGGTAGTTAATGTTGTGATTTACCTCCCTCCCCTGGTTTCTCTCTTACCCTTTCTGAAACGTTGCCAGACACCATGTTAAGAACGCAGCCTGCCAGGGCCTGAGCTATCCCTTTTTTCTTGCAGGCTCAACACAGCACCCTCCAGTTCTCCCTAGAGCTGCAGGCTCCCCTCCTCCAACCCCGCAAGGTGCCTGTGCCCATATCGCCTCCTGCCTCTCTTGCCTGATTCTTCTGCCCTCCCCTCCCGGCCCCAGCAGTCCCTGCTCAGCATGGCGTTCCTTGCGCCCAGCTTCATTTCCAACTACTACCTCATCTCCCTCCTTTTGTTTCTCTTCCCAATTCATTCAGTGCATCATTCACAGCCGCTGTCTGCAGGTCCATTCTGGAATCTGGCTTCTGTCCTCCACTGGAACTGTTCTCGCCAAGGGCTCCGACAGCCTCCCCTTGGCCTGGCTCCACCCTCATCCTACAGCCTGCTCTGCTGCTCGTCACACTGCTGAGCACTTCCTCTTTGCTGACATGTCATCAGAGACACCTTCACCCTGCTTCATACAGCCCAGCCGGTGAGGTCACCCTCCTTGCCTACCGTTCTGACCCCCAGCCTGAACGCCTAGACTGCCTCCCTTCTAGACTGGATCAGCTTCAGAGCTCGTGCAATCACTTTCAGGGTCTCACAAAACTCTGCCCCTGCTTACTTATCCACTCGTTTCTTATCAAGTCAAGGCCCCTGGGAACTGGTGGGATGGGGTGGAAAGGGGACTGAATTACAGAGGGAGGATGGAAAATGTATCCCATTTGTTAAACAAAAGCAGAACAAGGACAAGTATCAGGGGGTAGCCGTGTTAGTCTGGATCTGTAAAAAGCGACAAAGAGTCCTGTGGCACCTAACAGACGTTAGTCTATAA